>NC_134708.1:26878700-27178700 GCF_043290135.1 Rhipicephalus microplus | reverse complement strand
CGACTCGATGTTGCTAAATGGTGCATTAATCATGGCTGAAATTGGCTGGCTGTTGACCTACATTGACTAATGTGGCCCAGTGAGAGCAATCTATTGCTATAACATCGTGTTTGTGCAATCCCACTCCAACCACGTTCTTGCTTATGCACCGAAAACGTCAACGAAGGTGCTGTTCCAAACGCTGCCGAAGCCCGCCTTGACAAATTCGCCATCTTGTCAGCTCTAATTGGCCCAGAGGACTGCCATCCGTCCCTCTCCGATTGGTGATTGGCTCAAAATGGCCGTCATTACCAAATGTGGCTTGGCGGAATTTGGCAGTGTCACGCAGAAAAGGGTCAATCTTGGTACTGCCTGCAGTTTATTTTTCTTTCTCTATGTGTGTGCGTGTGTTTCCGCTGAACGAGTTCTTGGCACCCTTCAGTCTCCTCACTTCCTCTCTCTTTTGCGAGTACCGGCGTGTCGACGAGCGGGCAGACTCAGTTCGCACCGTCTGCGGCGTTTCCGGTCCATAATGCGCTACACCGCTCGTGCTCTGCAACTACACGACGGTGATGTGCATTCTCTGCGTGCTCCGCTTGGCATCCAGCCACTCCCAGCCAGACCCGCGCGCACATGCGTGCAGTGCTAAAGTTCGACCGGAGACTGTTGCATCGCGACCCAAACAAACGGCCCAGCACCCGAGGCTGACATCCCGTGCCACTCAGATCCCGTTCTGATCACGCAACGTCTCAAGTTCGGCCATTAAAATAAAACACGGACGCTAACGAACCCTTTTGCGAAAATGGCGGACACGTCGTGATATCTTCAAGCGAAGCTGGCTATAAGTCGCAGAATTTGGGGGCCGTCATACGCAAAAAAAAAAACAGCAAGGAAAGAGAACGTGTGTGACACATTTTGGAGTGTCCCGACTTGCCACGTACACAAAGAGATCGAGTAAGAAAGGTGTCTTTTTGACCCACAACAATGAATGATATTGATTGATATGTGGGGGTTTAACGTCCCAAAACCACGATATGATTATGAGAGACACCGTAGTGGAGGGCTCCGGAAAATTGGACCAACTGGGGTTCTTAGCGTGCACCCAAATCTGAGCACAAGGGCCTGTCCCGCAACAATAACCATCTGTCTTGCGTTCCTTTCCTTGCACTATTGCCGCGTGCCCGGCACTTTCATGTCACGACCGACACGCACGTTATTAGCATGACGTAGCGTTCCTGATAGGAAAGTGGCCAGCGCCGAGTTTTCAAGAAAGGAAGCGCAAGCAAGCCGGATGATTATCGTTGCTGGACAAAAACACACCCTTTTTAGTCCGTCGTTATTCAGTGGGTATGACCCTTCAAACTCTCTTCGAGGGTAACTATGCTCCTGTGAAAGAGTAGTATGACACGTAACAGTTAGCGTGCCTCTTGAAAGAGAGTCCTATGACTGGCAAGTCAGGCTCTCGAAAAATTAGTCAAAGATCTTTTTTTTTTAACACGGAAGTGTTTCATGCCAGGGTCCTCCAGGGCTCCGCTGACGTACTTCCGTCACGGAAGTGAGCTTCAAGAATATATACTAAGAGATTGCAAACAAAAAACAATAAAACATGCGAAATCGGACCTGCAACTTCTCGTTTCTCACCATGCAGCGCCAACAACTATGCCACAAGACGTACGTTATCTGGAGCGCTAACGGCAAGCCACTTATATACAGCATACACCGTTTGGCAGTCTTCAGAGCTTCGAAACTTTGGCACGTTTTCGTTATCAATGGCGAGATGGCGCGCTCTAAAAGTCGTCGCCTCCACGAAGCGCCGCCTTAACGGAGCGTGGTCTGTCCTGCGCGCGCGCTTATCAGACTAGTAATTCGGGAGAGTACAAAGGTCACTTCGCTCGCTGCCACGGCCGCGTTTGCGAAAGGAGCACGCTGCTCACACAGGAAGCAGGAAGAATTGTGACAGTTGTTCGCGCTTGTCCTGTGTATACTTGGTCACTCGTTTCGTGCGTCCTTCTTTCTGTTTGAGCAGCGTGCTTTAAGTGTGGAGCTGTAACAGTTGTTAGTCCGAACTAGTCCTGTGTACGCTAATTTCGTGCGTACTAAATTTCTGCTTGAGGTGTGCACCACAACTTTCGACCCGCTTGCTATTCTTAACGTGAATTTGCAATTTGTTGCTTCAGGTGGTGAAACAATGAACAATAAACGCTCAACTACCTCTGTAAAAACGTGTTTCACTTTCGTGTTAAACTGATTTTGATATAGAGGTATCAGCTACTTTTTTTTTCTTCTTACAAGACTGTCCGTCTATCACAAGCGTGTATGTATGCTCTGTTCTCTAATAATACATGCTCTCTCGATTGTGGACTAGTCGGGCATCAGCCGTTTCTGATATGATAATCTGATATTTCATCGAGACAACTTGTCGTTTCGCTCTGCCACATCTCATTGCTCCCTAATTGCGAACGTATAACTGTTGTTGCCTGCAACAACTAAAACGTACCCACTGTTCAGCACATGGATGAAGGTCATATTCCCCATATAGTTGCCTGCAATACTTACTAGAGGGAACTCTGGCGCTAGTGTCCATGGGAGCTGCAACGCACGACGCTTCAGCGAGCATGGGAATGATGGGCAGTACACACGTTTGTCTAATATTCGTACTTCTGGTCTGCTCTTGGCTCCGTGTGTGTTCGTGTGGCTTGGAGTTGTTTTCTTACGAAACAAGTATTAGCAAATGTTCAGCGGTTGCGCTTCACCGTTTTATTTTTTTTTTAGACTTACTTTCCAAATCAGCTCACGTAGTTCAAAAGCGTTCAATCTTTCTTTCAAAACAAAACCGAAACACAACAATAAACGAAGCCGCAAGTACGATTCGCCGCCCGCAAGTACGAAGACTAGGCAAATGTGTGTACTACCCATCATTCCCATGGTCGCTGAACGATCGCAGCGCCAGAGTGCCCTCTAGTTAACTTTAGGAAACTCTATGCTATTCCCGGAGTGGTGGAAGTAAACCGTTAGGAGGGAGCACTGCGCAATGCGGTATGGGAAGAAAGAATGAAAAACATGACTGGTCAGGCACTCGTGCTAAACTTAGGTCGTCTCACGATGACTTGCGCCCATAATCGAGATATGGTTATGAGAGGCGCCGTAGTGGAGGGCTCCGGAAATTTCAACCACCTGGGGTTCTTTAACGGGCACTGACATAGCACGGTACACGGACCTGTGCTGTTTCGCTTCCACTGAAATGTGACTGCGACGGACGGGATCGAACCCGCTACCTTAGGGTCAGCAGTGTGTTCCTAATTTTTAATGAAAAGAATCGCTGCTAACCGGTAATTATTTTGTGCGCGAACTAACAACCGTGTAACCTCGTGATCCAACGTAAAGTACAACTACGAGACGCTACTTGGCTCGCGAGGCGAGAAATAGCCAATGCCCCGACATCTCACTTTTATCACGTCAATGCACAGAAGAAAAAAAAAAAATATGCTCCCCGTAACGTATTCACTTATGCAAGTCTATACTTGCAGCTGCCGCAGCTGCCATAGGGGACACCGCCCCATTTACCAAGTCGCATCGATGCGTTCAGCTTCTTGTTTTTTTTTTTTTTTCGTTTTTGTCCCAATTCCTAGCGCGTTCAAAACAAATGAAAGTGCGCGCAACAAGACCCTTATCTCGCCTTCCAATCTGGACGCAATGTCTCTTCTCGGCTCTGCCCTCCACAGGCTCGGACTTGTTTCGACAGGTTCAACCATGCCGCGGTCCAAAAACACCGAAATAAAAAGGAAAACGCAAGTAAAAGAAGCACTGGTCCACAAATACCGGTCGTAAACAAACATATACTGCAAGGTCGTATCATCGTTATCTTCCGCAAAACCGTTGCGCCAGGAGTACGGGATGGCGGCAACCGACAATAAAAGAACACACTAATGGATAAATAAAACAGGAAGAGAGGGGGGAGGCGCACCTCAGGTTGGAGCGGCGTCGGGACAAATTTTCGAAATTGCCAGTCGGGCAGGGCGGGGAGGGGGGCTGACTTGCAATTTTACTGGGGCAGGCGCACACCTCGAAGCGGATGCGGCGTTTAAAAATGGCCTCCTTCGAACGACCAGCGAGGGCAAGCCAAGAAGAAGCCGATGACTCGAAGGAGCGAAGAAGAAAAAGCACCTGTCCCCGGCGGCGCGGCGTTTCTCGGGTCGTTGCGTTAGTTTCTTTTGGATGCGCTATCATGCAAGCGGTATACAGGCCGCGCGGGGGCCATCTAAAAACACAAGCGGCAGGCCGCATAGCAGGAGACGAGTGGCTTCGAGCAGACGGCACACACGATGCAGCGGCACGGGGGCCCGATGGAAGCGACGGCGTCGTCTGCTGCCAGGAGACGACGACCGAGAGACGTGCGTGGTTCCTGCGGCACCACCTGCCTCCTCCAGCCCCCGTAGCTTTCGGTTTCAATCTGCGTCGTTTCTTTTTGTCGGCTCGGATGCTAAGCAGGTTGCTAAAGTGTGCGCAGAGGAAAAGTGAGGGGGTGGGGGGGCGAGCTGCCACTGCGCAGGTGCAGTAGGCGCTCGGAGGTCAACTTCGAGGGGGGTTTGGAGGGTCGACTGTTGTGCGGAAGGGGGCCGATGCATTGGCGTGTGCGTAAGGGAGGGCCGAGGGGTGGCGACATCAACTGGTAGCAGAGGTAACGCTACCGTGAACAGAGACCGTTCCAGCTGCCTCTTGTCAGAGTAGACGCGTGCAACCGAGTCTGAGTCGTGTGACCGACACGTGCTGTGTGCTGTTTGTGTTGTGAGTGTTTGTGTTACCAAGAACATACAGGTGTGGCAGAGGAGGGTGGGGATGGAGGAGTTAGGTGGAGTGGGGGGTTCGGTGGTTCACTGCGAAGAGGGGGGATGGCTAGGAAAGGGGCGGAGGGTTAAAGAGGATGCAGAGCTGTACTTCGGAGAAATACCGCGCATGTGGGCCGGGTGTATTGCAACTGGGAAAGAGGGGTGGGGGGTCTCAAAATTGTAACAACGGAGATCTGGCACGAGCCAACGACCTTTCATTCACTGCCTTCCTCCTCCCCCGTGCTTTAATTTCCATCGTTTTGTTTCGTCGATTACTTTATTTTTTTTTCAAGTAATCTTGACTTCTCTTGCACCTTGACCACGTTCCTTCTAAGAAAGCTCGGTTTCGTAATTGTTCCTCGCTCCTCTCGGAGAATAACAACGGTTGTTGTTATTGCTACTCGGACGTTACGCTTTTTTCTTCGTCATGGTCTGAGATTCATCTGGAGCTTTTATTTTTTTTTTTTTTCGTGGGCGTATTCCTTCTATGTAACTGTCGCAATGACGTACTCAAAAGCAGGTGTTCGGAGGTAGGGAGAGCTTTGATAATAAAGGATTCTGTGCGGGCATCGCCAAACAATGGGCCCCATTTTCGTGAAATCCGTGTTCAGTTCAATGCTCTACATATTATTATTTGGATCGAAGCTTCGGCTACCCTGTGGTTTATTCGTATGCTTCCTACTTTTTTCGGTGCCTGTAAACGTGATAATAGAGGACAATGAAGTGCCTGTTGCGGCATACATTCTATTGAGAGTTTGCGGCCACTGCTCTAAACTTGGGGTGAACTAGGTCAGAGGGTGCTACATCTTAAGTTTACTTTATGATATTTGAAGAAGTGCTTTACTGTTCAGAGCGAGGTCAGGCTGTCTTAGGGCGCGGAGTTAATAAGATAGATTCAGTAAACAAGAAAAACAACGCCCATACTGTGGGCAAGCTAAGAAAATGGCGGAACATGTTCTGATTGTATGTGGAGACATCCGCGCAGATGTATGTTTGGTCGAGAGCCTATGTGAAGTGTTAGGTTTCAGGCAGAAAATTGGAAAGCTGGAACCGTACGCGATAGAAATAATTAGGAGACGATTCGAGTATTCGCGACAGAAAGCCAGACATTTCTCTCTAGTTTTCTAGACCGAAATAAATTGTAGAAAATGGGACATTCTGACGTAAGGGGGAAAGAACTGTGCTGCGATTTTTTTTTTCTATATAGTAAGATACATTTATTCGAAGTAGACAAAGTATTAGGCAAACACTAACAAATGTTTGTTCGTTTTTTGTTTGTTTGCTTTTGTCGAGACAGGTGGCCCACATGTTGACAACCCGTTATGATGGGAGTGTTCGTATAGCACCGATTTATCCATCCACTCGGCTTATTACCAAACTCGGAGAGTTTCTTCAGAATTCGCTTAAAACGATTCGAGGGTAAAAGCCGTATATATATATATATGGTGTTCGTGCAGTATTTTGAAGTCCGAATTCCCCGAAAGTTTTTATAGCGTACCTCCTTCTGCTCGTCCTCTCCACTCGTACTTTTACTTACGAGTAGCTGTTAAAGAGAAGACGCAATAATAACGAGAGTAGAGAGAAAAAGAAGGAAAAGTAGGGAGGTTAGCCAGTTGAGGATGAGAACTGACACAAAATGATGTCGACGAAAGTATACAGGGCATGTTATCAGTAGAAATTGGAACGTAAATGTGAAGACCAGGCGCTGCGTGGCGCCAACAGGCAAAAGTAAAAGCGTTTCGGGTTCGCCGTAATGGCTACTGGCCCCACCGGCTGGCAGCTCACGTTTAAATGCGCATATATGCCCTATAAAATGGAAGGAGGGATGGCCGCTGCCACATCTCAGTTGGTAGAACCATGGGACGCGTTATTCGAAGGTCGCAGTTTCGATCCCTGCCGGCGGTAGGTTATTATTTCGCATTTTTTTTTCATTCTTCACGTTTATATTACAATCACTTTTAGTAGCGTCTCCTATACTTTCCATGACATCACTTTCTGTTGGTTATCAGTAATGTTGTATCTGATGAAGAGAACGATCCTTTGAATTTACATATTTTTCTTTATTACAGTGAACGAAACTATTGAATTTCTTAACGCAGAAAAATTGATGCAGGAAGGTTTGGCAGCAGGGTCTCTTTTCTTTCTTTTATTTAATATTGTTCGACGGTGGCTTATAACAATCCCAAGAACCCTTTCCTCTTAAATCACTATGTTCAACTAACAATCAGTTCAAACAGTCAGGAATCTCCGATCTCGCAGATGCTCACGCAGCTCTAAAGTTCTCACGCGAAGACTTTGGGAAAGTGATAGAAGAAGCAATCGCACTTGTAGACATGCAAAAGAAGATGCCTCGAAATATCCGAGTAGTTCCAGTGATTGGTACTTGAGATGGACGTGTCGCGAAGGCCACTCTGCTGTACGTCTTATCTCGAGAACAATGCGTCATATCTCCAAGAGTGGCTCATTGTCTCGGCTAGGGGGGCGTATCTCGCGCGAATGAGAATCCCCTTCACTTTTTGACACCTCCTATCTTCTCGCGAATTCGCTTGGTGGCTCCAGTGACTATATTCGTGAAAGCAGCTCGCCCAGGAGACCTACCGTAACTTCGCCGACTTGCTAAAAGAAAAGGATGGATGAATTTAGATGGATAAAAAGAATTCAGCTACTCTACGGTCATCAATTTGAATATCGTAGGTTTATCAAAAAAAAATTGTCGGGCCTGCACAGAACGCGTGGCTGATTCACAGCGAAAGTTACAGTGCTCTTGAACCAAGAATTTGAAAAGTAAAGACACTTCAGTGTCAAATTTTTCAGACACCCAGGCTATTTTTTACTTCTCCTCATACAAATAATTATTAACATTTAATTATTTATGTTTAATTATGGGCTGGAAACCCAATACATGAACACTGAAACGTAGAGCATTTTCAGAAACCACCGACTAGATTGTTTCCTGTATGATACGTCTCACGCTGTTATTCATTCCACGTTGTAAAGAAAGCCCGTGAAATGTTAAAAGACGCCGCGTGACGGACAGTGATCGCACTGCTATAACTTCTGCTTTAGGCTTCGTTTACAACGCGGAAAGAATACCAGCGTTAGACGCGTCGTACAGGAAACAATTTAGTCGGCATTGTTCATATTTTGGGTTTCCAGCCGATAATTAAAAAAAATAAGAATAATAATTAATTAGCACGGGTATAAAGAAAGAAAAATAGCCTGCGTACCTACAGGCTAGTGCGAGTAGTATGCCTTTGGTTCAATTCGCCTCCTAAGTGCCTTTCACTTTCAAATTCATGGCTCAATTTATGTGGGACACTACTGTTACATGAACAGTTGCAGGGTACGTAACGTGCCATAGATGATAACATTGCGAGGCAGGAAAGAACTCGCTACCCATCCAGGCGTATAGTGTTCATTCTACTGGTGATTTTGCTGGTGATGATGAAGAATGATAAATGTACCCTTTGTAAAGAACCTTTCACCCTACTCGTTACGCACTCCGCCTAGTGTCAAGCCTGGTGTTAGTTTACAGTTATACCGCTTTATATTACATTTGCTAACGTGATTACTTGGCCGAGCTGACATCTGTGTAGGGTCTTTTTTTTACAAATGAGTTTCAATCATTAGCATGGTTCTTTGGTAGACACTCGACTGTCACGCTGAACGCATTTTTTTTTATATCCCGCAGTATCACTGCTACCTTTTGGCATTGTGCGCAATAACGGTTGCGGACTCCTGCGGACAAAAATTACTGCATTTACCAATAACGCAGCCACACTTCTCTTGGACATGTGATGGAGGCCACACAACTTTTTTCTTTAGCTTTGCCCTGTGCTCCTTCTCTCTGATTACCAAGACGGTGTCAGCGAAAATCTTTAGCCCTAACTACTCGTTAATTATATCCGATAATGACTTCCTCGTCTCGACTGCCTGTTGACTTCGTAAAGGAACATGAGATTTAGGTTGATGATGATGATGATGATAATAATAATAATAATAATAATAAGAAGAAGAATAATAATTCTTTTATTGACATTTTGAAATAGCAGCGGGGCCGCCAAAGCCTCATTTGGGCTTGTTGGGCACAGCCAACTGACAGCAGACCACAACAGTTTAATAACGAGAGGAGAAAATACGGTCAATGTTTCATTTCGAAATATCTTGTTGAAATTTCAGCAAGCGGCGTCATGGATTTCAGAGTTTACGTTTCGTACCTCGGTGACATCGGCTCGACGAAATTTCCTGAAATGGTACACTGCAGTACTTCATATTGGAAACTATATACGCAGGGCTTAGTAGACACTGTCAGAATCTGTGACACCACTATACTTGTGGTGGTAATTTCGAACAACGTGAGCTTGGGTATATGATGGCGCTTCATATTAGCATTTATAGCACACAAACGAAACAAGACGCAGAGGTACACCCCACTGTGTTGCCATCTTACCTGCGTCTCTTTCATTCTCTGCGCTATATATGTCTTAGTAGGAACATTTGTGATGGTCAATTGCTAGTCACTTTTTATTTTAGCGCACTCTCTCTTTCACCAAACGCCTTCAATCGTGGTGATTTCGAAATTGTGGGAGATTCATTTACGAAACGAAGGTGATTTATTGGCACAAACGCTCAGCCAAAGGCAAGGAACACAAGCTCACACTCATAATTAAAAGTTAATTACCAGTGTGCGCTAGTCCGCGTCTCGTGTTCTTTGTCTTTGGATTCGCACCAATCGATTCGACTTGAGCCATGCCCCAACAAGCCCAACAACAGGCGATAGTCGGTTATTGACAAGCATTGGAGTATATTTAACCACGCAGCTGTCTAAGCTCAAGGTTATACGTTGTGCAATGTGTACAAAAATGTATGATCATCATGAATTACCTCTGCTATCTATCGCTTGCTCAGTTGGCGCAAGCTGTCTTCGTTGTCTTCTTTCATTTAAGACCTTGTTATTTGAGATTCGTCAAAGCCTTGTTAATTGATTGATTGATTGATTCGTGGGGTTTAACGTCCCAAAACCACCATTTGATTATGAGAGACGCCGTAGTGGAGGGCTCCGGAAATTTTGACCACCTGGGGTTCTTTAACGTGCACCCAAATCTGAGTGCACGGGCCTACAACATTTCCGCCTCCATCAGAAATGCAGCCGCCACAGCCGGGATTTGATCCCGCGACCTGCGGGTCAGCAGCCGAGTACCTTAGCCACTAGACCACCGAGGCGGGGCGCCTTGTTAATTGAGGTCATACTAATCAAGATATTGTGGAATTATTTAGGAATAGTTAAGAACGTACTGATTAACCGTTTACCTTACGTAGCCACGACAACACTTCGCAAAGCAATACATTTCTATACCCTCCATAGCCAAGTCATCCAATGTCAAGCCAGAGCTAGAAACAACTTAGTCAAGTTTGTGGAAGCCGACAGGCGCTGCACGGGTCGGCCATAAGCTTTGTTGTAAGTCCAGCCTGGCACCACTGGTCTAAGCTGCCCACGTTTTTTTTTTGTTTGTTTGTTTGTCATTATAGCGTTCCTTTAATAGCTATCAAGTTACATCGTATCGCCCAGAAGATCAAGTGCTTGCGCCGATACTGAATGCCAGCCTTGCAAACCACCTGCGCGGCACGATCATCATGCTGACAGGAAGCAATAAGGGACAAATAAAAGATAAGTGTCCGTGTAAATGACATTCGAAGAGGAGACAGACGCGCTGTCGCGACTGATGGCGTCAGCAATAAAAGGCAGCGGTTATACACCGCCGCCACTAATCGTTCACTCTTCGTATTTACAAGCGGCGGCCACGTCGCAGACCGATCCGTCATCTCGAGCCGGCGCAACACTCGCTGCCTCACTCGCACGTGCGTGCTGTGTAGCCAGGCGCAGTGTATTCCTGCGCCTCATCCTATAATCCGGCTGCATTCCCACGCAGCTTGCGACGCGCGCATTACAATAATAGTCTGCGTGCGCGCCAGAATTTGCGGTCAAGCACTGGGAGGTGCGCGACACGTGATATACCGCGTTCACTCGCGTCTAACGACGCCTGAATGACGTTTGTGCTCCACCGGTTAAGAGAGTTTCTGGTATACATTCCTTTCAAACACATTCTGTGATGGCGTGATGGGGCACCCCACTGTATATATGTAGAAGTGATATGCGCTCTAAAAAGTCAATTCGGCTTCACGGACAAAACGATGAATTCGATAGCAACAAAAGGGGCTTTCTTATATGAAGTACGGTTAGCAGCTAAATTCTTTAAGATATTATCTGGCGTAACTCTTGCAAAACACTGTCATAAGCGAATACGGCCGCTCCAGAAAGATGGGCTATTTTCGTGCTGATTGTGGCTTCAACGCGAGGTGAAAGGCACTACTGAATCGGGGCACTGAGGAACCCTACATAAACATACAGAAAGAAATCTAGAGAGAATCCCCAGCCACCATAGTTCGCCGTAAAAAAACGACAACAACAGAATCTTAATAAAGAGGTGTGAGGCAGGGAGACACGATGTCTCCAATGATATTCAGCGCGTGTTTGTAGGAGGTTTTCAGGGCCCTAGATTGGGAAGAGTTAAGGACAACTGTTAATGCAGAATATCTGAGTAACGCACGATTCGCTGATGAAATTCCCTTATTGAGTAACTCAGGAGATTGATTACAGCACATAATTGCTGAATTGGACATGGAGAGCAGAAGAGTGGGTGCACAACAATAAAGTATTGTGCAACAGTCTCGGCAGAAAAGAGCACTTTGCGATAGGTGGAGAGACACTTGTAAAGGAATATGTCTACTTACGACAGGTAGTAACCGTGGAGCCGAACCTTGAGAGTGAAATAACTAGAAGAATAATAATGAGGTGGGTCACATTCGGTAAGCATACTCAAATCATGACTGGTAATCTGCCACTAAACCTCAAGAGAAATGCATGTAACCGCTGCATCTTGCCGGTACTTACCAACTGAGCAGAAACCTGGAGGCTTACAAAGAAGGTTCAGCTTAAATTGAGGATGACGCCACAAGCGATGAAAAAAAAATGATAGGTGTAACCTTAAGAGACAAGAAGTTAGCAGAGTGGGTCGGGGAAGAAAGCGGGGTTGAAGATATTATAGTAGAAATCAACAAGAAGTGGACATTGGCTGGGCATGTAGCACGTAGGCAGGATAACCGCTGGTTTTGAAGGGTAAACTGGATTCCCAGTGAAGGCAAATGCACGAAGACGAGACAGAAGTTAGGTGGGCCGATGAGATTAAAGAGTTCGCAGGTATAACGAACAGCAGAAAGCACAAGATCGGGTTGATTGATTGGCGGATCGTGGGAGAGGCCTTTGCCCTCAGTGGGCGTGGTCAGGCTGATCATGACGATGACGACGACGACGACGACGACGACGACGATGATGATGACGATGATGATGATGATGATGATGAAGCAGTGAAAACACAGAACGTACAAGGGTAGTAAGTCTACGGATCTCAGGTGAAATAGCAGGAACGCAACTATCTTTTACATCTAAGCCCCCCTTTTTTTTTTCTTTCCAGCGACGCAGCCCCCTCACTCTACTTCATGCTCCTTAGCTCGACCGAATAGGCCGGCGTGTTTCATATAGTTTTATCTCTACTTGAGAGGCGCCAGTCTGCAGGTCTCCCAAGCGTTTGCTCGCACGTACATAAAACACATGATTCGTGTTGCAGTGAGACTCTATACAGAACATGACGGCGACGCCGACGGCAAAAGTACACTTGGAGTGTCCATTTAAATGCTTTCGTAATTACGTTGTAACTCACACATGCTCGCGCTGGTGCCCCATTGACAGGTGGCACTGATTGATGATTTGATATGTGGGGTTTAACGTCCCAAAACCACCATATGATTATGAGAAACGCCGTAGTGGAGAACTCCGGAAATTTTGACCACCTGGGGTTCTTTAACGTGCACCCAAATCTGAGCACACGGGCCTACAACATTTCCGCCTCCATCGGAAATGCAGCCGCCGCAGCAGGGATTCGAACCCGCGACCTGTGGGTCAGCAGCCGAGTACCATAGCCACTAGACCACCACGGCGGGGCCAGGTGGCACTGCCATTCCGGAGTGTGTGCCTGTATGCTTTGTGGTTTGTACGTCATTTTTTCCCGCCGCGAGGTGGCCTTCAGATTGATAGTCGGCGTTTGAGTCGTCTGGGTGCTCTTTACGGGTCCATATCCGACGCTTTCTTTCAAATAATTTCAATTACAGCATGTGTTTCAGCATGTGATTATTAAAACGCTTGAGTACTTGTAGTGCGAAGAGAATAGGCGGACGATGGATTTCACTAATGTTGAATGAAGCAAACGCTGCCGTTCAGGGCACACTCAACACTGGACATTGCTAGTATTATGAGCGTCAATACAGCATTGTATTGTATTCGTTTACAAATTATCATCGTATCTAGTACCTACCGGCGTAACCTGGCGGGCGTTGAACCCGCTAAAAGTTTTCACACTTTGTATGTACACCTGCACACACACCCACGTAGAAATCATCATCTTCAGCCTGACTACGCCCACTGCAGGACAAAGGCATCTCCCGTGTTCCGCCAGCGAAATCAGTCCTGTGTTTGTTGCTGCCACTTTATACCTGCAAACTTCATCATCTCATCTGCCCACCTAACTTTCTGCCCCCCCCCCTCACCCGCTTGCCTTCTCTGTGAATCCAGTCAGTTATATACCATCAACGCCCAGCGGTCATCCTGCCTGTACATGCATAACGTGTCCACCCCTTGTTCATTTTTTCTTCTTGATTTTAGGTGTGGAATCCCCAACTCCGGTTTGTTTCCTGACCCACCCTGCTCTATTCACGTACAAACACACCCACGAAATAACTCAAGGGGCTCGCAAAAAAAAAAAACTTCTTGGTTCATGGGTAGGATAAGCCCAGAAACAATAATGTCTGGAAAGAAGGGGAAATGGCACTGCACTACTGCAGTATTCTCGCGAAAATGCGGTACTTTATCGTGCAGCAAGGAGCGTATACCTCGCTTTTTTTATTTCCACTTGTTGCGTTACGTTCAGACAGTTATGACGCCGCCATGCGCTTACATATACGAGACCGTCGCCGTTGGTGCATGGGCGCGTGCTATAGGAGGGAGCTGATTAGGCGTCGGCTTTAATCCCGAGTCTTGCCTAATCGCCTTCGTGCGAACCGGAGATGCGCTTGGCTCGACGATCACCTGCGTTGTTGTGCACTTGCGTATGGTCTGCAGCAAATGCAGGAAAGTCGGGGATGACAAATAAGCGTATACCGCGGCTTGAAAGCGGGCTTCGTTTATCTCGCTTGGACGAGGAAATACACGTGCTGTACGTCAGTATCGGTATGAGCATTGATTGATTGATTGATTGATTGATTGGTTAGCTGATTGATTGATTGGTTGGTTGGTTGATTCATTGATTGATTGATTGATGAATAAGGGAAGCAGGACAGGTAACTCGAGCATATCTCGGGCAATGTCCTTTGCTCTTCTACCAGAACTAATGTCAATCAACTTGAAGCTGAAATATATTCGCATCATCCCAGTGCGGTGATTGCCGGGCACAAAGTGAAAACTGGTTTACTTGAGAAGCGGCCAAGTCTCCAGATATAATGGATATAAAAATGGCTACAGTATACAATAGCGAGACATTTTAACTGTTAGGCATTGCAGGACAGCCTGAAGTCCTATACAGCGTTATTTCATTAGGAATATCTTGAAGATAATTGTAAATATTTAGAAACACTACTAGAACCTGAAAATAAAAGTAATGTGCTCACGCAATTCAATAATCTTGTATTCTACGCACGCTCCACTTTTCCACATAAATTTCTCGGGAAATTAGTCTGTTCAGCAGAGCTGCAATTAGGTGGCGAAACATTTGCCGCCATTGGTGGGGATTACACTAATTGTGCTGCTTTAGGTTCATCATAGCGATTGTGATATAGATATGAAGACAGTAATGTGGACGAAAAGATAAGGCAGATGCTTCGGCTAGTTGATGATTTGGAATGAACATGTATGTTTGCACAGCACAAGAAAACGAATAGTTACAGCGTAACTATACAGAAGGAAGAAGCCTGGACAGGAAATAGGGATGTCTTCAAGTAAGTTTTATTAGCGAAGGCTCTGGAAATATATGCATGTCACAGCAAGCATTATCCCATATTTAGTTGAAATCATACGTAATGTACATATATATTGAAATGTTTTTGGAAGAATTTTGTGTGTCTGTGCATGTCCTGTTCTGTTCAAATGTCCTCTAAAAAAGTAATTGATTTCCACTGTCTGTGACAATACTTTTTTTTTTTCTAAACAGTTAATGCACTCTTGTGTCCATATCTTGTCATCGGCCATACCATGCTGAATGCAGCGGTTCTTGCCCCTACAGGTCCATGTTTCTTATTTCCATAGTTACGCTGTGAATGTACTCCTTTTATTTCGCTGTGCAAATACGTTGGATGAAAAGACTTGCCGCCGCCACAAATCAAACCTGCTACATTGCCGTTGGCATCACAATTACAACACTCTTAAAAGACACTGCAACCAACGTTCTTTGGCTTCGCCCGCCCTCGGTGGTCTAGTGGCTAAGGTCTGCTGACCCGCAGGTCGTGGATTCGAATCCCGGCTGCGGCGGCTGCATTTTCAATGGAGGCGAAAATGCTGTCGGCCCGCGTGCTCAGATTCGGGTGCACGTTAAAGAGCCCCAGTTGGTGAAAATTTCTCGAACCCTCTACTACGGTGTCTCTCATAATCATGTGGTGGTTTTGAGACATTAAACCCCACATATCAATCATCATCAATCTTTCTTGGCTTCAATATCTACTGGTTTTAAATAACGTTGCGTGAAACAAATAAAAGAGCGCTCCGAATTCGTTTCCTTCGTTTTGACCCTGACTTGCCATCATGACCCGTCGATTACATTTATTTGTTGTTTCTTCATTGGTTAGTAAGTTGATTATTTAGTTAGTCTGCTTATTTGCTTGTCGGTTTATTCGCTTTTTTTTTAAGAACACTGTCCCAGGTATGAGTCCACTCAACGAGTCGGAACACACAATCGCGTGTACGAGAGTGAATCCCTGAGCCCGCTGCGAGCGTTAAAACAGCTGTCGTGTAGGCTGCGTGCATAAAAACGTGCACGCGTCAAACCTGTCGCTCCAGACTACCGCCGTTGATGTTAGACGTCGAGTAGTGGCGAGATCGTGTTAATGGAACAGCCAACTCTAATGCAGCATACTGTTCCCATGTTTTTCTTTTTTGTTTCATATGTAAAGAAAAGGGAAGATGTGCGTGAAATGTACGCGACTCACACTGCGTCAGACACAGATTCCCGAGTGTATACACGCACACTCCATTTACCGTCAACCCGTTGTACTTCGAAAGATCGCGAAAACAAATAAACAAAAAAATAACCACCGGTTCGACGTTGTCAAAACCATTGGACAGAGAAGAGAGAGAGAGAGAGAAACGAGAAAAAAGGAAGGCAGGGAGGTTAACCAGATGCTAGTACCCGGTATGCTACCCTACACTGGGGTTGGGGAATAGGGGGTTGAAAGAAAAAGGGAGAGTTAAAAAATAAAAAAAATGGACAGAGGAGCTGTCAAGGCGAGTGAATGTGACTGGCCAACAGTACAGCATGCGTCATCATTATTATGGTTTCGAGCATCGATCTGGTCATTTCGTATTACTTAATTGACTCCTTTCGTCGCATGACTTGCCTGAGGACGGAGACTATGCTTCTTCTTCTTCTTCTTCTTCTTCTTCTTCTTCTTCTTCTTCTTCTTCTTCTTCTTCTTCTTCTTCTTCTTCTTCTTCTTCTTCTTCTTCTTCTTCTTCTTCTTCTTCTTCTTCTTCTTCTTCTTCTTCTTCTTCTTCTTCTTCTTCTTCTTCTTCTTCTTCTTCTTCTTTTACTACTACTGCTGCTGCTGCTGCTGCTGCTCTTCGCAGTCTATAGTCGATCGCGCGCGCCCACACCCCAGCGACGCGGTCATCCTTGCAACTTCTACTAATGGTATTGTTGATATTATTATTATTACTATTACTACTACTACCCCTACTACGATGACGATGGTGGCGGCACAGGGTAGACTTCAGCGAAACATTGACATACAGAACTGTGACCATTATGCTATCGGCTAAGACAACTTGAAAGCGAACGGCAACTTCATCGTTAGCTTGCCGGTCGATGCATTGACCCTCCCCAGCTCTCCCCTCCAATTTGTGCACCTCACGAGGTTTTGCGTAGCCTCCGTGATCAAACCCCTCTCGCTCCTTCAACAGGTGACAAAGTCAGTTGTGCGGGACCCGTGTCGATCATCGCCGACGTCCACTTTTTGCGTTTGAAGAGGCGTGTATTTAAGTCTTAAGCGTCGTCGTTAGCAGTGAACCGCGCCCCACACGTCACGCTCCTGGGTGCGTTAAAGCGTCAACCAGCGCCGCGCACGGTTCTCACGGAGACGTGAGATAAGACCATCGCGACTGCGCTGGTTGGTGCCTCCTTCTTTTCATTCTTCTGCTTTCTAATATCTATGCGACTATACGCCATCACGAAGCGCGTGTTTTATGTTCCGAGTTCAAGGTCACCCCCAGGGTAACGAATACCCGTGGGACTCTTCCCTGGATGATTTGGCCGACTGCCTGGTCGTTTCATCCAGCGGCGGCGGTCTTGTCTATAAACAAACTAACGTCGTGCCAATCTTTCCTCTTGGGGGGAGGGCAACAACAAGTCAATTCAGACGCATGGTCGTTGAGGAATACATTGTCGTTAATTGAATTGATATAATGTCGTTAAGTTAATAGAAAACGCCCAGGTTCTCCAAGCATCTGCCTCGGTCGAGTCGAAGGTGAAAACCGAAATGTGTTCGTTCAAACTATAACGTACTGATCCTTCCTCGTCGCGTCTTAAAACTTTCTGTGCCTAATCTGATTTCGTATTGCCGACGTCGCGTGTAACCCAGCGTGGTGTGATGACGTATACTCCCGTGTACCCATGATGACGTCATATAGCGACTTCGTGACGGGATGATTTCTCGCATCGCTAGTGTTGACAACGTCGACGGCGAACGACGACGAGGGACGCGCGTAAACTGTCGCGTTCAATGAGACATCTAAAGCGTTCGCCCTCAGTATAGAAGTCCAGAAGACGGTGCTGCACCCTTTTAATGTAGCGCTCGAGCTTGGCCTTGATTGGCACGGCCCTTTCTGCTGCTAGACACTTCACTCACAACTCCCCTCGCCTCCCATCATCTTCGAGCGCCAAGTGGCGCTCATGATTGACCCGGCAATTGCGGGGTCGGGCTGCGCCCAATTCTGTGTACATTCGGCGCGCGTGGTGCTGCTCGTGAATGAAGGCGCGTACGAGAGATCGTTGAGAGTGACGTCACGACGACGAGTAAAGTGGCCCGCTGTCTGCGTGAGTCACACGTTTTGGCCCTGACGAGGGCATTCCCTTCGCGCAGTCGGGGAACACCGTCTGATGGGCTGTCACACGTACCCCTCCGAGCCACATTTGCCTTGCGCGACTCTGGTAAACTTCCGTCCGCGGGAGGTTTGGGCTACATTGTGTATGTTTTATGAAGGGTAGACTGAGGTCGCGGATTCGGTTACATATACACTGATTAGAGAGGAACTCCGAAAAAGTAATTCAATTAGATGGCACGCGAAACGGAGTCGAGGACGGCTGTGAGTGCGAAGGAGGGACGAAATTAAAAGTTTGCCGGGCGAATTGAAATCAGTTAGCACGGCATTGGGTAAACCGGAGACCGTTAGGAGAGGCCATTATCGTGCAGTCGACTAAAACAGGTTGATATTAGTGGCGAGGATAAATTTGTGCTGTACTTTGATTATATAGATTAATTACAACGGACCGAATATGATGGCATTTAATTACGCTTAGATTTGTGAAGTAATGAAGTTCCTTTAAAATCACTTTAGCAAAAAGTTGATTATACGAACTCATGCGTACTTCATTTACAGCACATATGCATTGGAATTTTGAAGATATTTGTTCAACTTCCCATGCGTTACCTGGAGGTCTATATACGACATCACGGTTTACTATCCTGTGTTGTTCCTCTTCTGTTACAGCCAGATTAACTTGTGCTCCTTTCATCACAAAATGCAAGGACACCAAAAAACTTAATCGCACGCTAAAGAAATCCAGGTGGAGACCACCCCTATACGGCGTGTCTAGTAATTACGCCATTGTTCTGGTACGTAAAAATTGATAAATCAGGTTATCAGTTAGGACAGCTCGTTAAACACGAAGGAAACTTACCCAGACGCATATTGCGTGTGGCATCGCTAAATGCCTTAGAGCAGTTTCCATGGTCAGAAACCGGATAAGTCTTTTATTTCTGTAAAAAAGAAAGAATAAGAAACACCACGCATTCACGACACGCTCCTGCATCAAGTTTCGATATCTTCAAACATGACGTGCGTGGTGTGGTAACCGTTATGTTAACTACAAATCTCGTACGTATGGGCTTTTATGGGGGGCCAATAGGGCCGAATAAGGACGTGACATCCGCGTACCATTGTGCCATGTGCAATTTTACGTCCTAATTCAGGCTCGTCTGCACTCGACGAATGTGTTCCTGCACGCCTATCTGCGCATAACGTTGAAGCTTCTTGCGATGTGTATTGTAATATTCTTTATTCTTGCTTTTTTTTGCCCACGAAAATGGAATAACGCGAGAAAACTCAGAAATTCGGTACCTGGGAGGAAACGGCACCGTGGTGGAACAGTTTTTTTTTTTTTTTTTTTGCAAGTGTCGCATTTTGCAAAACCTGCCGCTGCATGCACTGCTAACGTAACGCGACGCACGTGGCATACCTTAGCGCGTGCAGCAAATTTGAAACGGGACACCGCCGCTTCCGTCTTATCTCGCAAGATAATTTGTGCAGTGAGGATTTCATTAATTCAACGGTTGTACAAGGTGGAATCTCTATCATAGCCTAATTTTTCTTTTCACTGGACCAATACTTTCAGTTCGGTAAACCGCCGCTACGCATATACCTCGCAAGGCAGCGAGGGTTTCATTAATTCAACGCTTGTCCGAAGAGACACTTGTTTCATAGACAATTTAGTTTTTACTGGTTTAAGGTAAAACGGCTCGAAGCGTGCCCCCCCCCCCTTTTTTTTTTGTCTGGCGTTCACCCCCCCCCCTTTTTTTTACTTGTAACGAACAATTTAAGCTTACTAGACCTGAAGCGTGACGCCCGGGGACCGGCTGCAAGCGATGCTGGTAGAGATAGCATCTAAACTCCAAGTTCTTTTTTTTGTTTTTATGTTTTAGCCACTCATGCGCGACAGGCGAACATGACTGAAACTTTGATCAGGTTTAAGTGGACGTTAGGGAGTTGCAATCGTCGTCGGCAGCCTGAATGTGCCCACTGCAGGACTGAGCCCTCTCCCATGTTTCACCAATCAGCCTGGTCTCTCCTGCCTATTGTAGCATGTTTTTTGTTTGTTTGTTTGTCTATATTTTCAGGGGGGGGGGGGTGATAATGGCCGCAAAAGAACCCCGATCTTGAATTGAAATGACTGTCTTGTTTTTTTAATTACCCCGCAATACAATTACGATCGTAGAGCTCAATCATTCATTATGACAGCAACATCGGAGGAGGGGAAGGGGGTGGAAGAGTGGGGAGTGACGAAAGGGAAGCACTACGGTAAAGCTTGCCTCTCTGCCTGCTTAATGGAGAGCTCTGACAGCAGGTCACGGGATCGAATCCCGGCTGCGGTGGTTGCATTTCCGATGGAGGCGGAAATGTTGTAGGCCCGTGTGCTCAGATTCGGGTGCACGTTAAAGAACCCCAGGTGGTCGAAATTTCTGGATCCCTTCATTACGGCGTCTTTCATAATCATATGGTGGTTTTGGGACGTTAAACCCACATATCTTTCAATCAATGGAGAGCTCTGAGCACGCCTACGGAGACTCCTAACCTAGATGACGCTCATTCACACGGTTGCGAGACAAGGATAGGAGACTGACCAAGCTGGTGTGAAGAGCCGCTTCCTTAGACTTATGCAAAGGAGAATTGCATAACGTGCGATGTGTGCGCGAATGACGAAACAGGTCGGGTCAGAAAAAAGATTGCAAAAACACCGCGTTGTGACAGTTGCAAACTCACGCAAGCCCTGTTAATCCCTTTTATTACAAGCGGCCACTTGGTGTCCGATTCAGTCAAGACTTACTGCGTCATTCAGATTCTTAGAAAAGGTCAATTTGTCTCTTGAAACGAAACAGCAAGGAAAAAAAATTGTCCACGCCGTCCACGCGCATTGAGTATCCAAAACCACCTTCCTCCTGTCTTCTCCTACCTTTCTATCTGCCGGGGTGAGAGAGTTGCCAGTTCTATAATATTTCAAAGTTACCGTCTGTGGCCGTGATTTGGTTCCCTGTACAAGAACGTGAGTGGTGTTTATGCAATTCAAATGGAAAACCAGTTTCTTTCCGTTCATGCTCTGCACTCCAGTGGCAAGAATTAACACTGTGTGAAATGCTTCAATGCCGTCGGCGCATTCCGTTTTGTGTGCATGTATTTTGTAGCCGCGCTTTTCATGGCTGCGAAGCGGAATGACTGAATCGTCTCGTACCAGGAACCACTCGGCAATGAATCACTTGTAAATCGCGAAGCCGTCCCTATAATGGTACAGGCATTTCGACTGGCACCTAGGTCAAGCAGCACTGATATTCCTACCGAGTCTGGGACTCACGCGATATTGGCGTTGCCCTTGTTACTTTAGAGAAGTATTAATGTGATAGCGTTAAAGAGCTCGTTTCGCAAAAATTTCAGTTTCGGCATCGGCGATGGCGTCGTTGGTTGTGAGCGAAAAATCGTCTCGTCCGTGTACTGCCGAACACGGACGAAGGGAAAAACAGCTTGTAGGAATTATATAAAGGGCAAAATAGAATCCCATGCGCTCGTGATATTGACTGGGACAAAATGGGACCCCACAGAGAAATACGGTCAGACTGTAACATGGGCACCGGGGCATCAGGCCGTCACTGGGAACTCGCAAGTGGATGAGGCGGCTCGAGGATCATATATACAACCACTAAGCCACCCCATATTCTGCAGTAAGAAACCATATTCCTCTTGACGCTTGCTAGCAACAATCCCTTGATATTATAGGGAAAATGGACAGATCTATCCTCCTCCCTATGGTAAACTCAGTGCTGCGGAGGTGACGGTGCTACGAAGGCTATACAGACGAACACTTACGTAAATCTGCACACTCTCAACTTTATCTACACCACGGCCAATACAGACATCTGTCCGAGGTGTGGAGCCACACCGACACTTTTTCATATCATCTGTGCTCGTGATTGCGTGTACCTTCTTATCTCTCGGCAACCTCTTTTCTTCCCTTCATCCCTTCCCCAGTGCAGGGTAGCAAACCGTATGTGCGTCTGGTTAACCTCCCTGCCTTTCCTTGCATCTTTATCTCTCTCTCTCTCTCTGGAAGTGTGCAGAGCACGGGGAAGAGCACGACACAAATGGCACGTGGGACGAATGGGATGCACTGCTGTCTAGCTCGGCCCTGCAGACGACTGTTCTGTGGAGCTGAACGAATGGCTCGTGCCAGTGGGGCCTTGGAAGTGGGGCACCACTCAGCCCCAATTCCAATTCCAGACTGTGATATTAACCCTTATGTTACCAACGAGGCACTGAAGTTATGGTCTGTGTGATTTTTGTCCATATTAATGTTTTTCTCCTCCTCTTCATCCGTGTGCTGCGCGACCGACATCGGAACATGGGCCTCTATCGCATCGAAATGTGGCAATGATTTCATACCACGTACTCCGCGCCGGTAGTCTAATATCATAGACCACCGTGGTGGGTCTTATATGAAGATGAAGATCAAGATAGTGGTAATGAGTGTCCGCAAGATTATATGTGAGCGGTCAACACCTAAGTCGCAATTGTGGGCATTGGCGTCTTTTAAAGTATTTCTCTGGAGTCCTGAGGTACGCGTCCTAGAAGATTACTGAGATCAGAAACTTGTGGGGAAGCTCAATACCTACGATTGATTTGGCCTGACCCACTGAAGGGTGTTATTTGGCGACACATTTCGTATCTAAGGAACTTGACCTTGTGCGAGCTTTAGTAAAGTGCGCTTCTTTCCGCTGGACTTCGTGCTTACGTGTTAGTTTATTACGACCTGGCTAACAGACTTCGTGCTTATTTGGCATGAGATGACACTAGCTGCCGAATCATGCAAGTTTTTTTTCCTGTACATGACCTTGACTAGTCCTAAACTGTCACAGGAGAAATATGGTAGATAAAAGTGCGTGCGTCTTCTAAGCGTCAGATAATAATAAAAAGTTTTCTCTGTGAGAATCGCAACGATTTTTTGCGATTGTTCTTGCGTTTAAAATTTTAATAAAAAGTTTAAATGCACACAATGTAGAAAACAAACGCTTCATCAGTTTACCAAGATTTGGGGAAAAAATTTACATTGCCAAATCTCCTTCACAACATATTTATGGGACAATAAACGTCAATATGACGATTGCACAAGCTGAGGAAATTATGGCACACAATGATGACATATTGCACAGAGGATATGTCACTAATCTACTTATGAGACGTTTGTACTATTGTGGTGTGTATGTAACTGTTTTATTGAAAGTACAATATATTGCATCACATTTGCCGGCTTCAGAAATGTTCTGACAGGTAAAGTTTACATACATTCAGCACCAAGATTTGGTGTAATGTTAAATGCCGGTGAACATTTGTTACTCTGTCTTTTTACAGCTTCTGGATGGTTGGTAATTCCCCTATATAATGTAGTCCAGTTCCAAAAGTAAAGCACCGCTTAATACAGACCAGCTGTAAACGAACATTATGCCAAAATTTTTCAAATATATACGGCTGTTGTCCGAAATATTGTTTATTCATTAAGCATGTATTTCGGATAACAGTGATAACTTCCTTTCGTTAAACGCAAAGATTCTTTGTCAAACTTGATTTGGACACAGGTTGCACACGAAAATACCTTTCGGCACGCCGGAAATGAGACTAACGCGCATTCACAAGTAAAAAGCCGTCATATAATGAGGCCATGGAAGATGTTACTTAAAATTTTTGACTGTACCATGAGGGTTACATCACTGAATTTAAAGGAATCAAACCCGTTCTGTTAGTAAGATCAGAACCCAAAACCTTCGGATTACGCGTTAGATACTCAACATGAGCGGTATATACGACGGAGGGCGTGATTTCAAGTCACGAGAAAGGTGCTTTTTTTCATCCCTTTTAGTTCGTTTCTATTAAACAATTACGCTCGTCAGAAACGACCAACAATGAATTCTATGCTTTCCTTGCCTAATTGCTCATTTATTTTATTGGTCGTATCCATAGAGTTTCCCGAAATTACCTAGAGGGCACTCTGGCGCTGCGATCGTTCAGCGACCATGGGAATGATGGGTAGTACACACATTTGCCTAGTCTTCGTACTTGCGGGCGGCGAATCGTACTTGCGGCTTCGTTTATGACTGATTACGGTTTTATTTTGAAAGAAAGAACGAACCCTTTTGAACTTAGTGACTTCATTCAAAATGGTAAGTCTAAAAGAATAAGGTTATGAAGCGCAAACGGTGAACATTTGCTAATTTATGTTTTCATGAAAAAACAGCTTCAAGCCACACGGACACACACAGAGCCAGAAGCACGCCAGAAGTACCAAAATTAGACAAATGTGTGTACTACCCATTATTCCCATGCTCGCTGAAGCGCCGTGTGTTGCAGCTCCCATAGACACTAGCGCCAGAGTTCCCTCTAGTGTATATTGAGAAACTCTATGGTCGTATCACAATAGAGAATCAATATCCTCAAGCATTGCTCCTTCTTTAGTAATGCATTTTCAAAGAATTTGTATCACAAAATTACTGTATAACATAATAATGGTGTGAACGGAGAAGCAAAATACGTTAAGTAGAATCACATATGACATCATAAAGTAGCGAAAATGATACATAGCATTCAGGTTTGAGAATGCAGTGTTTTGTGACAGGACAAAGGATATCGGAGATTTCACAGAACATCTAGTGTTTTATTAGAGAGATCAAAAGGCGTTAGCCTAAGGATTCGTTTATTTCCGTCTTCCTATACACATCAGTGACCTTCAGTTGCTGCTGTATGCTTAGGACGTTGATGTGGATAGATGCATTAGCGAAGTCGAATGACCTGCGAGCTTCTGAGAACTCGCCGCCTCGTCCCTCTCAAGTGGTGAATTGATCGTGAACAGGATGACACAGAAGTTCGAGATGTTAAGCACACGTGGAGCTTCCCACAAAATCACTGAGAGAGAAATCTGGCGCTGGTCAGCTGCTGGATGTAAGGGAATGCCGGAATATGTGAGCTTCGAACTTGACTCGGATTTGAATGCCTCTCGAAGACGTGTCTGGATTCACGTTAAAATGGTTGAGTTGTTACTAAAGAAAAACGTAATAAGCAATTTATTTATTTTCACTGTACTGAAATGTGCTTTATTTAACATTGCAACCTTCTGCGTCAATGTGGAATTTTACAAAGCGTAAGAAGTAACCCAACGACCGCTGAATTTGGCTAGCAGACGACAAAGCGAGCGTTCCCTCCGCCACTTTATGTCGTCTGTTGCGAAACATTTCTTAGCGAATTTCGGTGACTTTGAGCGTATCTATCTATCTATCTATCTATCTATCTATCTATCTATCTATCTATCTATCTATCTATCTATCTATCTATGGATGGATGGATGGATGGATGGATGGATGGACGGACGGACGGACGGACGGACGGACGGACGGACGGATGGATGGATGGATCGATGGATGGATGGATGGATGGATGGATGGATGGATGGATGGATGGATGGATGGATGGATGGATGGATGGATGGATGGATGGATGGATGGATGGATGGATGGATGGATGGATGGATGGATGGATGGATGGATGGATGGATGGATGGATGGATGGATGGATGGATGGATGGATGGATGGATGGATGGATGGATGGATGGATGGATGGATGGATGGATGGATGGATGGATGGATGGATGGATGGATGGATGGATGGATGGATGGATGGATGGATGGATGGATGGATGGATGGATGGATGGATGGATGGATGGATGGATGGATGGATGGATGGATGGATGGATGGATGGATGGATGGATGGATGGATGGATGGATGGATGGATGGATGGATGGATGGATGGATGGATGGATGGATGGATGGATGGATGGATGGATGGATGGATGGATGGATGGATGGATGGATGGATGGATGGATGGATGGATGGATGGATGGATGGATGGATGGATGGATGGATGGATGGATGGATGGATGGATGGATGGATGGATGGATGGATGGATGGATGGATGGATGGATGGATGGATGGATGGATGGATGGATGGATGGATGGATGGATGGATGGATGGATGGATGGATGGATGGATGGATGGATGGATGGATGGATGGATGGATGGATGGATGGATGGATGGATGGATGGATGGATGGATGGATGGATGGATGGATGGATGGATGGATGGATGGATGGATGGATGGATGGATGGATGGATGGATGGATGGATGGATGGATGGATGGATGGATGGATGGATGGATGGATGGATGGATGGATGGATGGATGGATGGATGGATGGATGGATGGATGGATGGATGGATGGATGGATGGATGGATGGATGGATGGATGGATGGATGGATGGATGGATGGATGGATGGATGGATGGATGGATGGATGGATGGATGGATGGATGGATGGATGGATGGATGGATGGATGGATGGATGGATGGATGGATGGATGGATGGATGGATGGATGGATGGATGGATGGATGGATGGATGGATGGATGGATGGATGGATGGATGGATGGATGGATGGATGGATGGATGGATGGATGGATGGATGGATGGATGGATGGATGGATGGATGGATGGATGGATGGATGGATGGATGGATGGATGGATGGATGGATGGATGGATGCGAAATTTTAATGTAAGCCCTGAGGTGCGCGGCTCAACGCGTAGCGGGTCGATCCCACGTTGGGACAGTCAGGACAAGCCCGACCGCTGCATTATGGGCCATCTAGACAGTTGATACCCGACATCGAGGCGTTTGATTGCGGATAGCAATGTGTCTTCATTTGATTGAAGCTACAAAATTAGCGAATATCAAATTGAATTGGCTCTCCCAGCACAATATAAATCGGGCATTATTGGAAGATCCCTTCGTCCAGCCGTGTGCATAGAAGTACCTCGATTTCGATGACGATGGTGATCGCGTATATGGTCCCAAATGAAAGTCAGCAACTAACGCCATCACAAACAGATAAGTGCAAGGCTTAACAGCAAACGTGTAGGGAGGAACAAGTTCTGGCTTTCCGTACGCAAAAAAAAAAAGTTCCACGCATGGCGCATTTACGCTCGTGCGTTGTTTTTTTTTTTTGTTTTATAAAAACCACACCAGTGCAAGGGGACATGCTGACATTCTCGCAGCTAACGGGAACCTGTTCTTGAAGCTCCGCGAACTTATTGCACGTATGCAGCATACATACCAATGTTATACGCAAGAAGCAACCAGAAACAGCGCCGAATGTAACAGTGGCACTCATTCAGATTTTATAAAGAACGCAGCTCATTTGATGATTGAAACTTGCGTTAATGCGTCTAAAGGAAGATGTCTCCGTATTTCACTGCTGAAAGAGGCAGGAGGGAGGCAGTAGCTGAAAAATGAGGCGGGTTTAGAATGCTTGAATATTTCTGGCTACGATATACAATTGAAAGGGGAAGAACAGACTAGAAGACCGCGTAGGTTATCCCTATATATTAGCTATGACACTCAGCCTCAGCCTGAGTGTTATATATATGTGGCGTACCCATCTTCCCGTCTTCAAATGCATTCGCATTGCATTCAGCTATTGCAACAACACATACGCGATTTTTAACGTATTGGTGCACATTCAACGATCCCTTTAACTATAGCATCGTGTTCCAGAGGAAAAGTGTAAAGGAACCGGAATATCGCAACAATGTTATCTCCTCTGCCCACCTCGTCTCATTCGCATGAGTTAGCGCTATTGTGTCGTCATTATCGAAAACTGACTGATTTATTACTCAGCCTGCTTTTTTTTTCTTGCTGATACAAAGTGGAATTGTACATTCGACTTCAAAGTACCCGTAAACATGAATTTCTAAATTCGAGGAACACGCAGTTGTCACTGCACCGTTCTTGCTTGCCGTGCTTCAGTCTTAACACGTACGTCATAAACTGGCCTTTCTGTCACAACATTTTTCGGTGATGTCCCTGTGTCGTCAGTCTATGTCTTCTGAGCTTACACGAGCGATCTAGTTCACAAATAAACAAGTATACATGTTTTACGACTCTAACTTTCGGAAGCGGATGACTGCTGTGGCAAGGGATATGGTGCTTTACTTTCATATATAAACGTGTTGCAGTCTTCGGCAAATACTATTATTTTACGCGCGTATTTCACCAAAGCCTTCTTAGAGACTAGAGGTACAGTATTTCACAGGATAACGAACGTTTAACCGTCAAGCATAGTAATAGGGGCAGGCAGCCAACTATGGACTCGAAATAACGAAATTCACTTTTATTAAGGACGCATTTGGAAAGAGTTAAAAGAAGTTGATTAGTCTCTTCAGAACTGGCCGTCTTAACACCCAAAGCGAATTGTCAAAAAAAAAAAGGGGGGGGGGGGGGAGTGCGTGTGGGTGTGAAGCCAACGTCTGCGGGCTCAAGCAGTATTCATCGGTAATCGACTTTCTAAAGTATATTTCACAAGCCTGAATTATTTTTTTTTCGTAATGCCTCGCGTAGAATCTACGAACAACTTTCGTGACGTCAACACGGTGAAGAATTCATTAAGCGAAATGACAAAATCGATGTCATATATATATATATATATATATATATATATATATATACCCGCGATTTTCGAATAACGTGTTATTCGAAGGGCGCAGGTTTGGTTCCTGCTCACAGCAAGTTATTTTTTCACCCACTTTTCTTTCTTCACATCTGCATTACCATTGGGTTACCCTATCCCCGGGATCTCTCTCTCTTTCTCTCTCTCTCTCTCTCTCTCTCTCTCTCTCTATATATATATATATATATATATATATATATATATATATATATATATATATATATATATATATATATATATATAGAGAGAGAGAGAGAGAGAGAGAGAGAGAGAGAGAAAATAAACATGAATCTAACTTTTATTTTTTCTTTTTCCTTCCCCTTACTTTCTTATATGCAAGGTTACTTGTAACAATAAATGACTTATGACTTGTATTACTATGCGCGCAGCACTTCCTTAAGCTTGAAGGTTTTTGTGCATGCACACTCTATTAAGATACAGCATTAGAAAAAATCTCACAGCTATTTTTTTTCTTGTCATATCTGAAACGAACCTATATATGTGGTGTAATTATCTGCATGAAGTCATCAAGGCACGAAAAAGAAAAAAAAGAACGTTAATCCTCAATCGTTAGTCGCTTCACACATTGCGCTTGTTATAGGCCCAAACCGTTTGCCGAGCTTACGAAAAACGAGATATTAACAAAAAATAAACGACAGTTTAATTTTTTGTTGTTTAAACCAACTCTTTTCTGTTAGTTTCTGTAAGGCAGACGACAGAAAAGAGCTGATTTCGCAGCAGTCGTTCTTATTGCGCAGCGTTTAATGTGGAAGTGATTTTAAATGAAAAGCAGAGAAAAGTGAGCTCCGTAACTGTCTCTCAGGAGGATGACACCTTTACAGTAGCTCACGAGGGATGGGGCTAGAGAAGAGATTAATAGGATGGGATTAAAAGGATAGGAGTAAAAGGTAGACATTTAGAAAGAAAAGAAGGAGAGAGCGAGGCGCAGGGACAGTCAGCGACGGAAGTAAGGAGAAAACAGGAAAGATGGACACAGTTGCAGGAGTCCAAGGATAGGGAATCACTGGTGAGACCTCTTGTCGGCGTCAGGAGATGGCGTAGGGCTAATCCAGCCGGCCAGAGCTGCACTGTCGTCGGAGATCGCGAGAGCACACCCGGTCGGCACGGAATCCAGCGAGCGAGTCCTGCGTTTAATATGGATTCGACAATGTCGTGTCGGGTTATCCTGTTTGTCGGACCCAGAAAATGGTCGAGTGAGATTGCTGTAAACGGCGCATACACGGGTTGCGTTCTGCACTCTTGTATTTCAAACCAGACACTTGCTTTCCGGTTAACCTCCTTGCCTTTTCTTCATGTCATATCTCTTTCTCTCTCTCTGTCTCTCTCTTGGCTAAATCAGGTGGTCAAAATATCAGAGTTTTTTTTTTTTCTCACTTTGGCATCTCTAACATACCGTGGTTTCGGGGCGTGAAACTCCGACAAATAATATCATTGTCATACAGCTATGAAATCAAGTCCAACTGCTGAGTGAGTGAATGTGTGTGTGTGTGTGCGTGAGTGCGGTGTGTGTGTGCGGTGTGTGTGTGTGTGTGTGTGTGTGTGTGTGTGTGTGTGTGTTTAATTATGCCAACTGTGAGTTCGTAATAAATTAAACATCATTGTTACCAAAAATGTTATTGATTATTTCTCGTTCTATGAGCGTCTCATTGAATGTTCAATGAGACGCTTGACGTGAGTCGTTTCGGCAGGAATTGTGAAATATTTTCAATTTTTTTGGGGGGGTGGATGCTTGCCGTCAGCACATAACTATAGAATTTAATTGGATGAGCAAGTGAATTTGTTTTTTTAGAAATATGGCACGACTAAGTGTACTTTCATCGAATAATGTATTACGCTGTAATTGCAATTTATTGCTGTGAAATACTCTAAAGTTTATTCAAACATATTTAGCCACTTTAAATTGAGCCTCCTAAACCATGGCATCAAACCGCACAAATGCGTTCGATCAAAACGCGTGCCATTCATATACGACAGCGATCGGACCGATTTTACTTATAATCCTATTGTAAGTGATACTTTCTCATATTAGCTATGACCATACAGAAATATCGGGCTAGAGCGCGTAACAAGATGCATGTGACGTCTGTATCACACGTGTCGCGCGTTACCGAGCAGAATGCCTCGTTCTCGGCCAAGAAAAGCAGCCAATAAAAAGAAGATATCGTAAAAAAAGACATCGGATTTGATGAAACTCACACGTGTAAATCCGCAACGGCGAAGCGCACGGAATACAAATGCGTATTCACGGAAAGCGAGCCGCTTCAATATCGACTCGCTATAGCGTGTTTCATAACGAGTATGACCCAAGTCGTGCCTGTCATAACCCACGGTATTTCTTCATCTTCCTTTATTTCTCCTTTTCTGTCTCATTTTCAAGTACGCATTCAACAACACAAAAAAGACATACCCTGAGGAGGACTTCTTTCTCACTCCCTCTGGCTACCATAGACAGCAGACACTAAATTTGAGACCATGCACTCGCAATGGGCATGCATGTCGCAAAATCCTGGCGAACTACGTCAGCGCTGAGTCTATAAGCACGTAGCGCGCACGCCATGTTGATATACGTCGCACAAGAACCTAAGAGCATACCGCTGTGCTTACTGGCTTGTGCCTTGATGGCTCTCATACGCTCCTGCGGTACGACACCAGTTTTGTAAGGCGAGCAGTTCACCTGGCAAGCACGTGACATTCTTTTTTAGTTATCTTTTTTATTCTTTTTTTTTGCTGCTTACGGTTCAGACCTCACAAGCCCGTTATTTTCATTTTCTAAAATGCATCTTATACATTCTCATTGAGTAATTCGCCTTTGCCGGGCGAATCAGCAGCAGGTACTTGTTCGCTTTTTAGCCCTTCTTATCATCCCGACATTATTATTATTATTATTATTATTATTATTATTATTATTATTATTATTATTATTATTATTATTATTATTATTATTATTATTACACAGAGGAGGAGGGTCTACGAATGTAGCACCTTCCGAATACACGCTCCGCATCCCGATTCTCGCAACTTTATATCAAGCGGAATCTTATTTTGAGGAGCAGCATTTTCCCCTCCAAATAAGACATGCTCCAAGGAAATCGAGACACCAAGTCTTTAAAAAGCAGGTATACAACTATACGCGAAAAAAGGAGGGTGGGGCAACTCACATCATTTGCAATACGTTAAAAGTTTGTCCGTGAAAAGAAATCTCGAGAAGAAAATATGACGTACGAGTTTTCCGCTCAGAAAGAATAATCCCTGCATTTTTACAAGTTCTGCAAGACATGCGCTCACTTTGAATAACGTGTTTAGTTCAGCGTTATCTACATTTCACGTAAACCCGAGATCACGTGACCTTGCATTACAGGTGTCTCAGGGCGGTACGTCTTCTGAATCTAAAGCAAGCATGAGAAAGTTACAAAGACTTAGATCGCCTCTTAGCTTATTATGACGCATGCAATGTGCCATACATAAGTCATGATAATTGCACCTTGCCCTGCACCAACTATGACTTGCTTGGGCAGTTAACGTCGAGAAATCGCACTTACGCGCAATTTTTTTAGGGCTTTGGCCCTCGCGATTCATATGGTTTAAGTGTCATTCCAATCTTTCGCATGTTGACTAAATAAGCGCCGAGTGTATTCAAATGTCAGAATTATTTGCTTGTTTTGCGCATACATACAGTCCCTATTGCTGTGGCTTTCGCACTTCCTTCGCGCGCACACACACACACACACACACACACACATGTAAACTGAAAGACGCTCAAATGCGTTCGAGTGTCAGAATTATTTGGTCGCTTTGCAAGAGTGGTGCATATACCGTGGTGCATACACCCTGAAAACATTCTGGCACATTTGCACTTGACTTTCACGTCGTATTCAGTTGCCTTTCGTTTGCATTCGTACAATTAAATAAAAAAGAAAAAAAGGAACGCGGTTGCAATAGCGCGTGTCGTAGCGTCGCACGTATAAGGCATTCATGCGACCTTGACGTACGCAATATTTCGTCAGTGACTGTACATGCAATGATTTGCCTAAATAAAGCAGTGAAAACGGAGGAGTCGTGTAGACTCCTTTGATTTCTGGTGTGCTCGAAAAATACGCCGGGACGCGACATGGTCCAAGGCAATAGTGTTGTTTATCTTCTCTGCTCATTTATTTGGCAATACGTTGTCGCGGGCTTCTCTTGTTACGACGTAACTACAGAAGAAGAGACAAGGACAGAAAGAGCGCTCTTTCTGTCCTCGTCTCTTCTTCTGTGGTTACGTCGTAACTACTCGTAGTCTTGCGCTGTGCAAATATGTTGATTCCCAATCATCAACTAGACCAAGCACCAATCTTTTCTCTTCTTGTTGCTTTTTCTTATTATTTTCCCGCTGCCTCTTTCTCTAAGAAAATAAGGAAGTTTTTTGTTTTTTTTTTGTTTTTAACGGGGTCCGTATTTACCGGAGGACGTATTTTGGAATCTCACCGGTGCTTACGGAGCGGAAATCTGAAGGTGGGTAAGTGTGTGGGTGAACTTTGATGTAATTAAAGATGCTTAGAACAAAAAAAAAGGTACAGTAGAATACACGTTTGTTGTGTTCTCGTTTAATTTGTGCGCATTCCTGCTCTTCATGTCACTCATTCATCGCCGTACACAATGGGGAAAGCGAACTTGTGCGCCTATATAGAGAGAGTGTGTGAGAGAGAGATGGGATGGAGCGGGGTCTCGCCTGAGTCGTGAGCCACACGAGTCGCAGATACAGTACAGTATGCCATGTACCACCGGGTAGGCATTCGAAACTGGTACTTTACCGATTACTCATCCGCCCCGAAGGGTTAACGTTCGAATATGAAGAGTGCATTGAGCGAAGCACAGAGGACCCCTCTTCAGGCAAGGTACACACCGTGCACAACCGAGTGCCGGGTCGGGAGACGCCTTTCCCTTTTAACCGGAGGGTGTCCGCCGGCAGGATTCGAACCACCTACCTCCCGTGGCCGACACAGGCACCCTGTTCACTAGGCCACGACCACGGATATGCACGAGCGCGCACTTTCACTTATTCATAATTGCCGTGCCGTGTTCGCAAGGCGGAACTGTGGCACCGTGGTTACGGGCTGGTTAGGAGCCCCGATGAGGCAACACTGGCGTCAACCTTCCGCATCCGACGCAACCATTGGGCCGTGGTGAAAATGGGCAGTGTCGACACTACGAGTCTTCTCGAGTTACGAATGAAGCGGACCGAGTGCGGTTTCGTCATGCGACGCGACTTCCCAGTGCGCACTCCTTAGTACGGGAAGTTGAGTGGATTGATTCTGCCATGTTGCGGGACATGACTTTTTTTTTTCTTGTTCCCCGTCCTGTTTCGATTTGTTTCGTATCTTCCTTATGCCGTTACATTGCGCAACTGACTTGCGCATATTGTCAGCATTTCCTGGCTAGATACCATGGAAGGAGCGACTGACGTTCACGCTTGAGTTTACAGAGACCATATAGAGCAAGGGCGTGAAACACGCTGCCAACACACTGCTAAGTTTACGTATATATATATATATATAAATAAATAAATAAGTATATATATATATATATATATATATATATATATATATATATATATATATATATATATATATATATATATATATATAGAGAGAGAGAGAGAGAGAGAGAGAGAGAGAGAAGTTTTTGTTTGCGTGATGTGTTGGAGTGTGCAAACTGCAATACACAATACATCAGGCAAACTGAGATCCCTCTCGCACTACGTTGCAATGACCATAAGTCGCATTACACAAACCTGCCCAATCTACCTTTGCTTACATTAGGCACGTTAATATTCATGGTTACTCTTTCTATCAACTAGATTTATAACAGCTACTATACTGGAATCAGATTTCCCTTCACAGCACGATAGAGAAATTCGCGAGTCTTTTCCTGATACACAAGTCTAACACTGCCTTTTACCTGGTATAAATGAAATTCCAGGCAAGCTCATGTTTCTTTTGAAGCAGAACTAACCTCTAGCATCATCTTAGCCAAATCATAATCACTTCGATGGAGGTGGAAATGTTGTAGGCCCGTGTGCTCAGATTTGGGTGCACGTTAAAAAACCCCTGGTGGCCGAAATTGCCGGAGCCCTCCACTACGGCGTCTCTCAGAATCATATGGTGGTTTTGGGACGTTAAACCCCAAATCATAATCATCATCATAATCATCATCATCAACTCGTAATCACTACACACACGTATTCTCGCTACACGCTTTCGGTGGCTTGCTTTACCTTCCTTTCCATATCGATTTTCGTGCCCCGTGAAATTGTAAGTAACGCACCTTGTTTTATTAGAGCGTTTTTGCTACATTTTGTTTTTTGTGTGCGTGGGGTTTGCTACATGTGTTTGATTGAATGATGCCTGTTTGTCAATTTTGTCGTCTTTTTTGAAAGTGCTATTCCTACAATTTATTTACCGGTAGCACCAATGATGTATTTACACGACTTTACAATGACATGCTCTTGTCACCATTCATTACTCGCGATACTGCAGTGAATGGTGTGTGATAGTCCATGGGTTAGGGGAATTTGGTATGTTATTCCTACTTGACAAGAGCGCATTTTTTTTATCGTGTTTCCCCTGATGAAGGCTTCTCCCTGGCTGAAACGTAGCAAAAATACAAAAGAGGAGTTCTCGTTCTGCCCGTCCTCTACTTCACAGTATTATTCCACTGGATCCAATGACGCCTTCTCCTTCACACACACACACACACACACACACACACACACACACACACACACACACACACACACACACACACACACACACACACACACACACACACACACACACACACACACATATATATATATATATATATATATATATATATATATATATATATATATATATATATATATATATATATATATATATATATATATATATATATATATATATATATATATATATATATGTGTGTGTGTGTGTGTGTGTGTGTGTGTGTGTGACGCTAGTGACGCTATCATGAATGGGAGACGTGGCCTGGCTCATACGCCATGTTTATTCTGTTCTTCTTCCTTCTCTACTAACCATCACTCGATACGTCACACGATTCCCCCTCCCCCCGAAAGATGGCACTGGTTACTGACTATAACAAATTAAAGAAGTGAATGAACAAAACAATGCCCAAATTCACAGTTTCACGTCCAGACGGAGTTCCACAATCTCACGAAATCTTCAAGGCCGATTGAGCAGTCCGATGAATTTTATGACAACTCTGGGGGGCGAGGTTGACTGTTGCGTTCTGGCCAACTGAAGCACGCCTTGAACGTAGAAATTACTGATGACACAGCGATTCTCGTCATGAATGAGCAAGGGTCGAAGTACTTGTAGCATTTGAGAGTCGGATGTCGTAGGCACGAAGTTCTCCGTCGTAGACGCTGCTTTCTGTGTCGTGGCTGAGACAGAACGAGTGCTTGCAGCCTGCATGTGCGAGAACCGAAGCTGATGGTATGATGCCTTTGTTCCTTCATTGTACACGTGGTAGCTGCCCGTCTCTTTCGTAGCTTTCTGTGGTATTCTCTCAGTTTGTTGAATCGTAGACACGGCGTTGAGAACTGGTGCAGAAAACTTTGTGGACGTTGCTTTCTGCGAAGATGGCTTAGGCATCGACTTCGTCTTTGCTTCTTTAATTGATGTTGTCTCTGATGATCTTTCAGCCACAAGTGTACTCGTGAGGAGGTTTCACTTGATCGTTGTTCTTGTTCGAGTAGCCGTTGCAGTTCTTGGAGTTGCCTTTGTTGAAATTGCTCGTCTTCTAGTGAAAGTTCGTCAGATTGGCCTCTTTCAGGAACATGAGTCTGCTTTTCTTTAGATGGTGATGTGATCAGTAGATTGTCGGTAGTCGACACTGTACTGCTAGGCTTGTCCTGCGATGAAAGCAGCGTGACAGGCTGATGAGAACGCTCCCAACATAGTTGTGAGTCATCCTTGATTGTAAATGCTTCTGTCAGTTGACAATGCGCCGGCGTTGGTGGATTCGAAATTCCTGCAGTGCTTTGACTCACATGTGTGTCGTCACTTGACGATGAGAGCACAACAGACATGGCTTCAGGTGGTTCTGATAGCGTATGTTTTTCTTTTTGCAGCGTAGTTAGGCTGACAATGTCTGTCGAACGACCCTGGTCCGGAACGTCAGGGTAGGGGCTGGTATTGTGAGGATTCACTAGCTCGTGACGCGTAAATTCCGTCGCACGCTCGAAACCATCTGGGCCTTGTGTGTGACACGAAGCATCAAGGAATTCGGGTGGTTCAGTAAAATGTGAAGTGTTGTGGTGCAGTGAACACGTTGAAAATGCCGATTTCATTGTTCTTGGGAAAGCCGGCTTTAGGTTTAGTCTTTTGCCGAAATGGTCTAAATTCCTTTCGGTATACGGAGGCTTTACCTTGTCTGTTGCGACGTGCAAGTTACCAGTCGGTGTTCGAATGCGTGTCGTTTTTTCGGAAAAGTCATATGATGGTACAATGGTGGTATATTTTCTCTGAGGTCTCGTTTGGAAAATAGGCTTACTGCGGGAAGACTTCGCGTAACTGTGATGGGTCAGTTGAAAAGCCTTCCGCTGATGAGGTATGAACAGGTCTTCATCGTATTCTTTGAAACGAATGATCATTTCTTCTTTGATCTTTTTCCAAGACTCATCGTTCTCGAAGATGTGGGTGAGATAAAATTTGAATGCCTCACCTGAGATGTAGTCAGTAAAGTTGATGATCATCTCCCGTTCCGACCAGGATGCAGCGGTGGCGTGGAGCTCGTAAAGGTTGAACCAGTCCTGTACGGGTCCGTCGTCCGCTGATCCGGTGTACTTGGGGATGTCAAGGTCGTCTGATGGTGCTGTCATGATGCTGGTCTTGGTGTAGTGTAGGGATGTACTTTCGTCGTCCACGTTCGGTTACTGCGTCTTGCTTAGACGTTTGAAGATGGTGGCTGGTCGCTGTGTGCGGCCAGGAGATGATTCCGTAGTCGATGTATGGTCAGGGCGTCTTGTGGAGAACTGCGTCGATGATGAGACTCTGATAAAGTGGCTTGGAGGTCTTCATCCTGTCGACTCGTGTGACGCTATCATGAATGGGAGACGTGGCCTGGCTCATACGCCATGTTTATTCTGTTCTTCTTCCTTCTCTACTAACCATCACTCGATACGTCATATATATATATATATATATATATATATATATATATATATATATATATATATATATATATATATATATATATATATATATCTTCTGGACCGGCTACGACATTTTTAAGCTTTGAAGGGAAAAAATGAAAAAAAGCCGAAGGTCAATACATGGCTTGTTTGGACAAGCCCTTTTTGCAACAATCAATAGGATACGCTATTATTTACGCTGTGGTCCAGAATTATGCGCTTCTCTTTTGGGACCCGTTATTTTCGTGTCCTTGAGCCCTTGCAAAATGTACAATCTCAGTAAACAAAAACAAAAAATACAGGCTACCATTTATTGAGACGATGTGTTCTGAGGCCACGGTCGTCCGTATTTTGCTTCTGCACTGCACCCCCCCCCCCCCCAAAAAAAAAATGTAAACAAATCGATTCAAAAAATAACGACACAGGGCTGCATCGGTCATTCTGTAAGCTTCCTCTGAACAAGTGTAGACAGCTTTACGAGGTCTCTCATAACCGGAAGCACTTCTGCATATCACGTGGGATGAAACAGGGGTTAGGAGAAGGGGGGTAAAGGGTTACACGCAACTTGCTCTACGACGATAGTTATAGCGCGAGAACAGAACGACGACACAGAGACAAGAAGGACACGAAGGACACAAAGTTCCTTCTTGTTTCTGTGTCATCGTTCTGTTCTCACGCTATAACTATCGTCATGTCATACCAACTAGCCCACGCTGCCACACTTGCCCTACGAGGGTGTTCGATGGACGCCCGCCAAAAAGAAGTACTGTTATAAGTTGTATACGCGCTTCTGTGTAAACTATCCCCCTACAGCAGCAATGAATTCATCTGCGGATTATTCCCACTGCACCGCCGAAAAACGGAGCAGTGGGAAGAAGGGCGCGGAGATTTCGCACGTGTATATCGTTATCGGGGTTGGTCCGCGACTGAAAAAAGTGACGCGTTGGTTTGGGTGCTTGTACGCGTGATTTGCAAGCACGGAGGGTATTACTTATTGTGTCTTTTTTTTTTCGTATATGTATAGCGCACTTCTTTTTTCATTGTCGTATTTAACAGCGTGTGTGCCATTGAATCCCGTTTATGTACGTTGCAGTCATGAAAACATAAGTATCCCGTGAAAGACTTTGTGACGGTATCAAATCTTCCAAAAGCTCATTGACTATTTCTCTCCGTGGTGCTAGCAAAACAATTATCTTTAGATATGGATGAGTATATTGTGCAGTTTTTAGTTGTGATAAGCACTTCTTCGTGATGACGATGCGATAAGAACCTCGAAACGTGTGTAATACCCCTGTCACACGGCCACCGCCAAACTCCGTTGAACACCGCCAACGTAAATCTCCCCTAGGGGGTTCGACGGAGAAGGAGTTGTAGCAGTGTCACACGGCAAGGACAAGGTTGTAACAGTTGCCGCGAGGGGGCTCCGCTGGCGCTGTTTGATTTTCGCAAAAGAATTCTAATTTCATCCTTATTATTTGTTTGTGAATCCTCGTTATGTGGTTTTTACAAAAAAGCACTATTAAGTAGGTATGCGACTAACAAACCTTTAAAAATAATTTCAAATAAAAACGCATTTGCTAAATGTAGCGATGCTGCTAGTGACACTGGTTACATTGTGCTTTTAGTTGTTTTGTTGCCTGTGTACATGCCCGGTACGAAAGTTTTTATGCTTCCTTGCCTCGTGAGCGCACATTTTGTGTTCTTCAGCCATGAGTGACACAGCGGACGACGTGAGGAAGTGGTGCGATATTGCGCTGGTAATGACGTTGATCGGCTGGCGCCAGCCGGCCCGACTGGCGAGGCACGGTGTGTAGGGCATCGGTGTTGAGGGCAAGTGAACTCTGGCGGGCGTAAATATATGTAAACAAACGCGTTTTGAATGAGTACTACAACGAAAGAACGTTTAATATTGCCAAAATGTATTATTCTTTCACTACGGCCAGTTAGTGCTCAAAATTTTTCTCTGACCCCTAGATTGCTGGGGACGAGAGTACCTCGTTTCGGTGCGAAAGGAGATCGTTGAACGTCTTTTGCGAAATGCTCCGTTTACCTTCGTTTCCGTAAGGGTGGCCGTGTGGCACGGACCGCATCTTCGTTGTCGTAAGGACGAAGGAGTTAAACGATCTTCGCGTGTGCCCGTGTGACAGGGGTATTATTCAGTGGCATCACGGAGTTAACCATACTGGTCTACCGCCAGCATAGTGCAAAGCTACCCACCCGAAGCGTTATTCGCTGCGGCTCCCGTATACACTATAGCGCCAAATTTCTCTTCGGTATAGTGACACGAAGCCATAAGTTTAAACCGTGTTCTCCACGATTCACTCCGGCAACGCAATGGCGCGTGGCCGAAGCTGATCGCGGAGGCCACTCGTTAACCTAGAGCGCACTGTAAGCCCCGCATAGTGAATCAGTATGGTATGCGTGATGCCACGAGAATACTTCGAAAAGCTTCCGAATCGTCGCCTGCAATGCTCGACTTTGTCGTCTGCTTTTCGGTTTGTTCAGCCAGGCCATCTGCTTATCTACTCAAACAACAGATGACTAAAAGCCTTAGACTGAGAAGAGAACAGTGCTTTAACAATTCGCTTTCGTGAGGCTGGTGGAAGTAGCATAGAATGGCCTTGTGTAGACACGGCCACAACTCAACTTGAAATGGAAGCGAAAACTACGAAGGCGGTGCATCAGCACAGTCGTGTTGCTCCCTAAGTAATACGGCAGCTTACTATGGAGCCACAGCGTGAAGCGCTAATGCACGGATTTAGCCAATACCAATTATTGAATGCACACTCGTCTGTGTCGCAATAGCACAGCTCCTCCGCGCGCGAGCGACGTGCACTGTTTTTTTATGTAAGAACGGCGTCACAAACCCGTAAACAACGTTCCCTTTTGAAACAATGTATATTTCACTTTCTTCGACAACGCATACACCGCGGAAGCGTGATTTGTGGTGTGGAAAGTAATGACGCCACAACCTTGGGTGGGGAAATATTAAGGAGAACGAACATCCTCGGCTTTTATGACATGTCGGGATAGCGTGTTAGGTGGCCTCGTTTTCTCAATCGGGAAGTTGCGGCACCCCTATTTTTCTTTCGCACAACATCTATACGATTTCCCAATCTTTCGCGACAGTAAACTTTGATCGCCATTATACAGCGCATTCAGAATGACGTGGCGGTTGTTACAGTGACAAGGAATGGGGGCAAACGGCGCCATAATGGCGTCGACTGTTTTCATCGAGTGAGCACTCCCTAACCCTTACTTACTGACCGTTCTATACTAAGAAGAAAGTAGACAACTGAGAGAACGCCCACTTGCCCCGCCAGTTTCGGGTTTTATGAGCCCGCCTTGCTCCTGATCAGATTTGGGGATAAATTTATTTCGTCTGGTCGCTCCTCTTTGTATCTCTTGGTCGCCAAGAAGACGGTCATTCACTATTACAACAGGCCTCGTTTTTTTCCTTTTTTTGCGATAACGTCTTCACCGAGCTCTACCAACCAGTTTTAATAACAAGACGTTATCATAGGCTCAAGAGCGTTCCTTATTCGGCAAGTATAGCAACTACATACTTAAACTCGAACAAAACAACTGAAACGCAGAAAAAAATGGAAAGAAAGCCGAGTAAGAGGCAGACACAAAAAGGTGTATCTGTGTCACTGCGGCATCTCATTTTTCCTAAATTCTTTATCTTTTCTCGGTGTTTTAGTGGCTTTTAACGAGTTTAAATATCAAAGGCGTGCACGCAAAATAGGCGGGACGGGACGAGACGGGGGGGGGGGGGGGGGGCACTTGGCTTACTCTATACTTTTACTCAGCCGGACCTGGGCCGTCCTCATGAGTCAGCAAGGACACTTACGAGTCGACTCACTTAGGTCATGAGTGTGGGTCTAAGCGAGTCCCGGTGAATAATATTTTTGTAAGTCTGAGTCCGAGTGAGTCCGGCTTAGGAAACTTTTAGGGAGTATGGGTCCGAGCGAGGTCTATAGGGGCAAGAGATATTTCGGGAGTGTGAGGGAGCTTCAAATTTTTTTTTCCCGACTTACGGCTGTTATTCTTGACAGTGCAAGGCTTATAATTATTCAGGTTTCTGACGATACATAATGGCGGTCGAGGAGAGAGGACTTTCATTTGAAGTTTTATTTACTTCCTACTGTTCACCGCAAGATGGCTGGACACGAAAGGCAGTACGTTGGGAAAACAATGTCAGTGCTTCATTATTGTGTTCGCACTCATTGCCAACATTGTGTTTCTTGTTTTTATTTTTTAAGGGTCGAAGTTTCTTAGGGCCAAGCCTTGTTGTCGTCCGCGTACGTCACGCTCCATGAAACCGAAACTGAACACCTGCACAACGAAAACCGAGAACATCTGTGTAATAAAACCGGCTTTATGTGTACGTCAATCAAGTCTGTGACAGCACAATACATGATCACCTGCGCCGTCTGTTTTTCCATCCGCGCATCTGTTCATACGTCAGTTCGTGCGTACAGTACGTCCGCTCATCTATCTGATCCTTTACACTAGTTGGTGACTGCAACGCAGATATTGTGCACCTTAGGACTTAGCTTTGCCCACTCGTTATCATTCACTTCTTGAAGATGCGTGGGTTTTTTATTTACTTTTATTTGTCAAACTTGGGAAGAACTCTTTACCTTTAACGGGGTCACAAAGGATTATCAACTCACTCGAAGGGCATGCCTCTTGACTCACCGAAATATATATCACGTCCGCAATTGTCCGCTTAGGTTGCTGCAAACGCGCTCGTATCCCAGCATTTCCATCTACAGCTGTTTCACGGAGGTCTCCCCTTCGTGCACTGACTGCACAGTGATTTCAATCAGTGTGTAGTGATTTCACACTACATTCAGTGATTTCAATCACATGCTCTGGATGTGCACCCCCTCTTTGAACACCGAATATGCCCCGCCGTAGTGGTCCAGTGACTAAGGTACTCGGCTGCTGACCCGCAGGTCACGGGTTCGAATCCCGGCTGCGGCGGCTGCATTTCCGATGGAGGCGGAAATGTTGTAGGCCCGTGTACTCAGATTTTGGTGCACGTTAAAGAACCCCAGGTGGTAAAAATTTCCGGAGCCCTCCACTACAGCGTCTCTCATAATCAAGTGGTGGTTTTGGGACGTTAAGCCCCACAAATCAATCAATCAATCAATTAAACACCGCATAGACCAACAGATCTAGAAAGACACCTTTATTCACTCTTCGAGGGCCATGACTGCTTCCAACAACTCCAGACAGTCCAGAAGGCCCATGCCGCGGTGGTAAGGCTCGGCCTTCCCGTTCCGACGTGGGAGCGGCCCGCTAACCTCTCGGCGATGAAAACTGGGCGTTGACTTCTTCAGGACTTCAATGAAGTTCAGTACCTAACAACCTTGGACTTGCGCCATTGAGTGGGGGGGCTGGGGGGAAGAGGGTTGCGCTTTCGCCAGCCATGGCCCCTCTGTAATTGTAAAGGCGAACTCTACACACGGCTATAGGCATTGCGGTGTTGACGATAATTGTTTTAACGCAATATCGTTAAAGAACCCTGCACTGATTTGCAAGAAGGAAGAATTACAACGTAGTGAACATTTAATACCTGCCCTTGCAGTAGGCACTTTATAGCATAGCCTGGAATGGACCAGTGTTACGCGCACAGACGCTCGTTTTCTTACAGTATAATTGAGGCATGCACCGGTAACGGACGCTAGTCAATATTGAGAAGCTGATGCGCATGGTGGCTGATTGCACTATCGCGTTCAGCTGTTGAAGTCAAAGCTCAAACGTGCTCCAAGTTTTTTTTTTTTTTCATTTATCAAGAGTTGGCGAGTGGTGTGAAGACCCGCCTTAACTAGATACCGTTCTTATTTTAATGCTGTGCAAAAGATGGCAAGAATTGGTTGACTGACAGCTAGCAGCCCTGGGGGACGTTGTCAAATAGTTATACACTTAAATCTCGTTATAACTAACCTGGTTAGAGCAAAATATTGGTTATAACGAAGTGAATAAAAATAGTCGAGCAGTAGCTATAGTGTTAAAACAAACCTTTATAACAAATTTCGGATATAACGAACTTATTTTTGTGCAAGATGCAACTTTGTTTTAATATTGTTTGAGTGTAAATGAGGCCTGACGCTTTGTCAACTCTTTATCATTCCTGGACAGTGTCGACTGATGCGTTCACTAACGATAGTCAAACGTTGGCGGTCTACTGTTATAACAGCAAGATCGGGGAGAGCCCCTTTGCACCTAAACCACTCGGGGTCACGTGGCCTTAGCAGAAATGCCGCGTGTGACGTCACTGGTACAGTGGCACGTCATTGTCGGCCGTGGCCGTGGCCATAGAGTTTCTCACAAATACCTAGAGGGAAGTGTGGCGCCACCGTCTATGCGAATTTCTCAAAGGGCGATGCTGGGGCGCTGGGAATGACGGTATATGTGTCTGCGAGGCTTGTGTTTGCTGGTGTTCAGCGAGGCTTCGGCTCTAAAGCGAATACGACTGCGTAATTAAAGCTTTACTAAAACAAGACGTTCATAGGCGCATCTCATTCGTGTGTACTATGTTCTAAAATAAATGTTCATTTGCCTTGATGGCACAACCGAATGGCGAAAGAGAGAAAAAGACGACATAAAAGTGGCGGAGGGAACGCTTGTTTGTCGTCTGCCTGCCAAGTTTAGGGGACGTTGGTTACTTCTTACGCTTCGTAGAGTTGGACATCAATGTAGAAGGTTCTAGTGTTAAATGCAACATGTTTCTGTGCAATGACAAAAATAAGTAGCTTATTACGGGCTCTTTTAGTAAGAAATCAATCATTTTACCTTGAAGCCAAACGCGTCTTCGAGGTATACGAATCCGAGTCAAGGTCGGAGCTCACGTATCCCGTCATTCCCTTGCATTCAGCAGCTCACTAGTGCCAGATTTTCCTCTAGGTGTGATTGTGAGAAAACCAATGGCTATGGCAGTAGCAACGCATCAAACTCAGTGAGAATTGTGAAATTGCACGGTGTAGGTTACTGCTCCCCCCCCCCCCCTTTTCGGTGACACAGCACGGCGTACGTTACTGCCCCCACCGGTGACACAGGCGAACCACTTACACTGGAAAACTAGCGATATTAGTGCAACACCAGGCAGAGCATTTCATTTCATTCAAATTGTGTACGGTAGTGAGATGACGTCGTACCTGACGTTTCCTGCTCAGGTCACGTGACGCCGTGCCGTCGAAGTGAAAATAACGTCTCCATTTAGTCCCATACCTTAAGTACTCGGGAATTTTGACTATACCCTATTAGCTAAACGTTTGCTAGTGTTGGCTAGAAAAGTAAGTTAGCAACGTTGGCTGACATTTGAATATTTGAGCTTGCTATCGTTGCGAACGTTTGATTATTTGAGCTGGCTGGCGTTGTCTGATACGCCAACTAGTTATAAGCATAGTAATGTCATTACTGGGAATTTACGTCGCAAGATAATGGCACTGTTATAAAGGAGCCTGTAGAGGAGGGTTCAGAAAATTCTGACAGCCTTCGACTTTTTACCACCATGCACCCTAATCTGTCCACGGTTACACGGGCTGACTCAAGCATTTTCACTTCTATCAAAATGGGACCAGTGCGGCAGGGATATGACCCCGTTACGTTCGGGTCAGCATTCGAGCACCTAAGCTACTAGACCACCATGGTTGGTTTGGTTTGGTTTGCTTTTATTCAAGGCAAAATTGAACAAGATTGCCTACACGACTAAAGGCTAAGTAAAAGCCTGACTAGGTCGTGCCACCCTGGCAGCAAAGCAGAAACACACCGTAAACATGGCACTCAGAAAATTATAACATCACGTGTTATCTTACACGGGCACCATAATCAAACAGGAACCGCCAGAAGTGTGAACAAAAGAAGAGAAATACAAACAGTCCTCATTGGAGTGGGGGCAAACACAAACAAGTGCATGCCCTCTATCAAATAAAATAACAAGAAACACCTTGACTAGGAAATCGAGTTGCTCTACAAGACAACTTAGAGTATAATAAACAACAGGCAAGGAACAATAATGAACAAGGTGCAACGAATACAAAAACATCAATAACTACAAATTTCAACAATCAAGAAAAGCATCGCTTTCATCCACTAGGAACTCTTTCGTTATTTTTTTAAATGATCTAGCTGAAATTCCGTCTTCTAGTAAATGTAATATAGTTGGGTGTTTGTTTAGAATGTTTGGAATTTCTGACGCTAATCGTTGTAGTAGCTACGATGGTAGCTACGATAGTAGCTACGAATGGTGGATTTAATAAGCAAAATTTGACTGATGATGATCTTGCTGGGGTGATTGGCATCTACCTAATCAGGGCAATCGGCCAAGGTCCAGTGGGTCATATAGTCTGAAAGTTTTAAGGGCTACTAGTGCTTACAATGTTGGCTGTCCGTTGTAAGAAATAATAACATCGTCTTGACTATTCCTGAATTGAATTATTGAGTTGTCTAGGCTTTCTCTTTCCCTCCCCCCCCCCTCTTGTTCACGTAAAGTTCTCTCACAACGTCGTCGAGTCGTCATTCTCTCCGTCAGAGAGCTAAGTTACAAGCACCTCCTTTACGACCGGCAATTGTTTGTTTTATCTGAGAGATATGTACAAGAAACGACACGCAATTGCACTGTGCATCTGGACGCGCCAGCGCCATCGTCGTCGGCGTCCGTATAGCTGTCTCAAGTGTGGCGTAGGAGCTGCGGGGCATGCGCGAATCGAATTGCGTAAATGGGTGGGCGGAAGACCTCTGGACTTTCGCAACAGAGGAAGCTTGTTACGACTTGTGTCACTGAAAGAGAAGTCGGAACGCTCGTTTTCTTTTTCTTTTTTTTTTGTGGCCTCAGTGATACAAGTTAGCTGAAAGCGCATTTGCATACGTACGACCAAGCTTAAGGCAGTTCTTCCTACTGAACATAGAGACGTCGTTTAACCGTGGACAGATACATGATCGCATATTTGAGCCGATGAGACCACTTACGCACTTTTCTGGATGAACGGGTCTCGTTGAGATACTCCAAGTTTGCTACGTGTTAGGTTGGGTTGTGCACATGAGTATTCTTTATCGGTCACGTCAGGGGCGTAAGGAGAATATTGTTAAAGCTTTTCTTCTTTTGTGTGTGTTTGGGGTGGGGGGGGGGGCACCACTTTGACCTGAATTGAGGGCCGTGCAGGAAAATAGTCATTTGGCGCTCTGTATGCCATGGCGAAAAAACTATTTTGGGGGTATATGGAGGGCCATGAGCCCGGTGTGGCAGCCACTGGCTACGCCGTTGTGTAATGTCAATGTCTGCATCAGTCAATGTGTGCGTCAATACCTGCTTCAATTGCCATCATACCCACCTTATGCAGCATGCAAGCCAAACGTTTACAGTAACGAGGCGCTGAAGTGGTCTCGTTGGTATAATGTCAAAATACAGTTAAAACATAGGTGGGAAGCGTCCAACAAAAGGAGTAAATGACGGGACATGTTGGCACCTACAATTGCAAGAAATTCATGCTTGAGTATCATTAGACGGCACTCATTAAAGAATCTCTCCGTCTTTCATTTCTGGCTGTCATTACATTGACTACTGGTACGAAGTTCATTCCTTCGTTGCTTCAAAGTCTAGATGTTCTGCAGGAGCCCTGGTCTTCTCTGGGAAATGGCGGCAAGCGAAGCTTGGCGCGTATCAAGGAGGATTTGCACGTACGCGCCTAATTCTTTCTTTCCTCCTTTCTTTTTGTTTTGATTTCGACATGCACCCTTCATTCTGTTCCCTTCATTCATGACAGGAATAGGGCTTTCATCCGCGTGCATAGCTGGGCAGCACCTCAGTTGAAGCAGGCAGAAACCACGGTCATGCGTTTCAGACGCCAAGGACACTTGTAAGCAATGCAGGCTTCGCTTCTAAAGAAGGGTATATGGAAGACCTCGGTAAGTCAGAAAGTGTCTTGGGTGCATCCGAAAACAAGTTTGACCTTTGATCGCATAGTTTCCGAATAGACGGAGAGTGTCTCTTAAAACACGCGCAACCCCCCCCCCCCCCCCTCCTCACACACTGTCCCTGCCATGGGAGATGATTTAGACTCGAACCAAAAGTTTTGACAGTCACCCCTGAGGAGGGAACCAAGTCGGTTCCGAAACGTCGGGTTTCTTCAAAACTTTTGGTTGGAGTCTAAATCATCTCCCAGCTTCATACCCAACCAGACAGACTTCTGTCGAACGTTTCCTTTCATGTTCCTGCCATACAGTGTGAAAAAATATATCTGAAAGAGAATGGAGACTGTAGCAGTTGACGCACGTGCAAGTCGTTGTCACTCCGTCTCCCCATTGTTTTGGGTCGCATGCGAGACTTATCCCCTGAAGGACTCTCTTTAGAGCCCGCCCTCTCTCCCGCTGTGTGTTCTTTTCGCCTTTAGCCCGTTATTTCGAGCTGTTGCTAGGCCCCGATGTTGGCGCCGGCGACCGGATCTCACGCTTCTCTTCTATTTTTTTTTTCGTTATATTTCGTTTATATCTCGGCGCATTCGGCGTCGACAGCAAGCGACACCACCACCCTGACAGCGCCTGCGCGCGTATCTCTGTAGATGCAACATGTAACGTTTACAGGAAAGGGAGGGCGACCAGGCGTGCAATGGATGTGGTGGGAAAGAGAGAGGCTGTGGTGGCGCTGGCATACATTTTTTTTTTTCTCTCTCTCGCATCTCCGTTACTCCGCTCTCTCCGGAAAGTTTCTGCCGTCCCGCTTTCACTGTCACGGTCAAGGCGGCGCGACGCGGTTCACCTCGCATTTCCTGCCACACACAAACACACGCATGCAACGCAACGGCGTCTGATTTCGCCATGCAACTGAAATAGTACTGCGCGGGTGACGGAAGACAAGTAAAAGTAGTTGACGGGATGGGCGCTGAGCAACAACTCTTGTTGAAAAAAGAAACATGTTGGAAATAAATAAATCTGAATGAATGAGTTTTTCGAAAACATCACACTTCCACTATTGACAACATACATGTGCGCAAGCACAGGCGACAGTGTGACACAATATATTCGAGGCCTTTTATCTATCCTAAAGTAATGCGTCAGCGACTCTATGGACGGCTTTTGTTTATTTATCACATAAAAGAGCTTCCATATTTAGGGTAGATAGAGCACCTTGAATATATAAAACCTTCCTATCAACTACTACTTCTGCTTCAGTTCCGTCAGCCGCGAAGTTTTTGTTTCAGTTTCAATGTCGTGCCAGCTACACCACCCCCACCTCCGATACCGCAAATTACTACGTAACTTTTCATATACGTACCACATCGCTCCCTGCTGAACGGTTGTCTCGTCTCGTCGCGATCTCGTCCCGATCGGCGAGAGCCACGGTGACGTGGCTCTCGCCGATCGGCCCGCCGCCCGCGATCTCCTGGCGCCGTGTCGCTCTCGCCGATCGGTGACTCATCCTCGGACTCCTCCGACCGTGTCCCCCATCTTTCTTATCTCTTCTCTCCTCTTTCTTCGCTCGTGTGCGACGAATGCTCTGTCTCCGGTATCTGTTTTTCTTCTATTCTTTTTATCCCCTTAGTGTATCCCCTACAAAGAGTTTGGACGATCCCCAGCTATTTGAAGGCGACTATTTGGCGACTTTTACATAGCCGCAGAGCCGAACCACGAGATTAAAGTAACTAGAAGAATAAGAGTGGGGTGGAGCACAATCGGCAAGCACTCTCAAATTATGACAGGTAGATTGCCACTATCCCTCAAGAGAAAGGTATATAACAGCTGTATCTTGCTGGTACTTAGCTACGGAGCAGAAACCTGGAGACTTACAAAGAGGGTTCAGCTTAAATTGAGGACGACGCAGCGAGCAATGGAAAGAAAAATGGTAGATGTAACCTTCAGAGACAAGAAGAGAACAGAGTGGATTAGGGGACAAACGGGGGTTAAGAACAGCATAGTTGAAATAAAGAAGAGGAAATGGACATGAGCAGGGCATGTAGCGCGTAGACAGGATAACCGCTGGTCATTAAGGGTAACTAACTGGATTCCCAGAGAAGGGAAGCGGGTTAGGGGGAAACAGAAGTTTAGGTGGGCAGATGAGATTAAGAAGTTTGCGGGTATAAATTGGCAGCAGCAAGCACAGGACCGGGTTAACTGGCGGAACATGGGAGAGGCCTTTGTCCTGCAGTGGACGTAGTCAGGCTGATGATGATGATGATGATGATGATGATTTGGCGACTATTTGGAGAGGGGCTGGAGACGACTATTTGGGGGGGGGCAGAGACAACTATTTGGATTGGGGTTGAAGCCCCCCCCCCCCCTCCGCCGTACTGCTTGCTGGCGCCACCCCCGAAGAGTAAGCGACAAACAGATAGAGACAGAGAAGAAAAGAAAATAGAGAGAGACATGCAAAACAAGCATAGAAGTAACATGGAGAAAGAAAAAAAATAACAGCAAGGAAGACTTCTCTGCTCCGCACTGTCCTCAGCCTCGGCGCCACTAGTGTGAAAATATCATATCGCTAAACTGCGTATTACTGCGTGTTACTGAACAGCGTAACTATGAGAACTAAGATACAAGATAACCAAGCAATGTATAAGGGATGTTATGTCTTGTAATTACGTCCTAATTGTGAAGAAAGTGAAGTGGACGAAAATATTGCTTGCCCCTGGCAAAATCCGAACCGGCGACCTTCGAATAACGCGTCCGATGCACTGGCAGCTTGAGCTACGGCAGTAGTAATCTCCTCCCCCCCCCCCCCCCCGTCCACTTGTTGGTGTACAAGTGCGCATTTAAGCCTGAGCCGTTATGGCTACTAGCTGTTTTTGACTGGCACTACCGGGATTAAATGCTTGTCACCGATAGGAGTAATGTCAGTTTTTGTTGTGTCCTCCTCATTGGGGCATCGATTGTACAGTCAACATTGTCCTGTGCGTATATTTATTTTATGTTGATATGATCGCGCAATGGTACGCTTGGACGAACCAACCAGTCTAACTCCGCTGTTGAAAGGAACTAAAAGAAAGAAAGAAGGAAAGAAAGAAAGAAGAAAAGAAAGAAAGAAGTAAGGAAGGAAAGAGAGAAAAAAGAAATAAAGAAAGAAAGAAGGAAAGAAAGAAAGAAAGAAAGAAAGAAAGAATGAAAGAAAAAGAAAGAAAGAAAGAAATGAAGAAAGAAAGAAAGAAAGAGAGAAAGAAAGAAAGAAAGAAAGAAAGAAAGAAAGAAAGAAAGAAAGAAAGAAAGAAAGAAAGAAAGAAAGAAAGAAAGAAGTTAACACGAGGGGAAACCACGCGCACGAGCAAAGCAGCGCCGGTTCTCAAACACACGCGCTGTCTGTCACGTTCAAGGCTAAACGCAAAGTGCATTCTTGTTTCCGTCACACACGCATGCACATACCGCCGCACGTACTTCCCCTAGCTACGTCGGTTTTATATACAATGTAACTCTTTCGTCGTGCCTGCATCATGTCGACTAGTGGCTTCTCCCCTGCCACGGAAGTGCGTTCGCTGTTGCGACGATAGTGGAGAGAAGGCACGGCCGGCAGAATAGGCAAATGGTGTCTTTCCCCGGGTTGTCACCGGTCTGCGTGGAGCAGCGGTCGGAGCCACGGAGTGGCGTCGCGCGCAATACAGCAGTTTGTGACGGAGCAGCTGCAAACACGAAAACTTAAGTATATCTGACTGCCGCCTACACCAAAAACATACACTCGTTACTGGCGTAATGAAAAATAATAAAAAAAATATTCAGCAGTCGTCCTGTTGGGTAAATGGGGGAAAGTGAAATTCGGCGTGTGTGATAGATATGTGGGGTTTAACGTCCCAAAACCAACTTATGATTATGAGAGATGCCGTAGTGAAGGGCTTTGGAAATTAACGTGCACCCAAATATGAGCGCACGGGTCTAGAGCATTTTCGCCACCATGTGAAATGCAGCCGCCGCAGCGGGGATTCGGTCCCGCGACCTGCGGGTCAGCAGCCAAGAACCTTAGCCACTAGACCACCGTGGTGGGGCAATTTGGCGTGTCTGCATGGCCCACTATTGTTTCTGCCTTTCTCTGTTTCTTTCTTTTCATGACGATAGTCTTTCTTGGGGACGTTCAACGCAAAAATTGTGGTCTGTCTGTCTGTCTGTCTGTCTGTCTGTCTGTCTGTCTGTCTGTCTGTCTGTCTGTACATTTGCTTGTTTGTCCACTGTTAACGGCTCCGGGTACTTGAAACAGTCGACCCCATCCGCAGCACCCACAATAAATGTTTATCCAAAGAAAAAAGTTTATCCAATCCAATCCGCAGCACCCACCAATGTTGCTCAAGGTTTAGCGTTCATACTTGTGCAATTGCCAATTAAAAAGGAATTATTGTGCATGTCTGGGGCACCATAACAACACGTATATATTCTGCATGTTCGCCTTTTACTAGAAAAGGCATACAGAAGTAATTCTAAGGACCATAACGCTTATCAAGCTGCGCTGACCATGCAACGCTTGCACGGAACGGCAAGTGTTTGCAACGCTTTGCTAAGACGAGACAGTGGTGGCACCTACCCGTCGCCATGCGTTCTACACTTTATCACCTCAGAGACGGGCGCGCACATCCGTCTCGAAGCCACGCGTTTTGTTTTCCAAGAAAGCTGCAAGATGGCGCTCATGTCTCACGTGTGACGTGATTGAAGCGTTTGTTCGCCTCCGCTGCACGCTCGAGACACTTTAACGAAGCGCCTCCAGAATACCATTCACCAATTTTCTTGCGCAGAACATCAAATAAATGTTTTGTCCACTCTCTCCACACGCAAAACTATTGTCTTTCGACGACATTCGCAGATTACATGCAGATACGGGGCAATTTTTTTCTTTCTCGCTTTCCTTAAATCTCTCTCTCTCTCTCTCTCTCTCTCCTTCTTTCACGATTTATTACTTCCTTCCTTCTTTATTTTTCTGTGTCTTCTTTTCTTTGTTGCTTGATTTTTTTCGTCTCTCTCTTCTTCCTTCCTTTCTTTCTTGCTTTCCTTATTTTTGTTTCATATTTCGCACGCATGGCACGATGTTCCCTCCTCACATACTAGTATACACTATCCTCCCCGCTTTCTCACTACATGACGGGAATGGGACCATCATCCTTGTGCACAGCAGTATGTAGTCCTAGGACAAAACGACCGACCTTACTTCGTATCCAAGGCAACGTAGAATGACAACTCACCCCGATAACAGATCAGATTGCCATACTAAATGTGACTGATTATTGGTAAACGCGAAATTGAGGGAGCAACCGTTTTTGAATAATGGCGCATAGAAGCTAACGTGTGATCGGCGCATCATTTGGGGCCTCATTTTTTTACGTTCGCTGGTGCCTTGAGCACGTTACAGAGCAAACGTTACCATTGACACAAAAGCTGGGTCCACGGCTAGCCCCTTTCACAGTACTAACGGTCTTATGTTCCCATAGTAGAGTACCAAGTACTCTGAATCGTTCACCACTTCTTTCCAACCCCCCCCCCCCTTTAACCACCACCACGGAGGTCTTCGACCACCGGTCCACATTGAAAGGTCACATCTCCGTGCGCTCTTACCTCACTGACCTCGTCGGGTACGCTAAAGAGTGACCCCCTTGCCTGGGTAAGACACTGTCGATCTCGTTGGCGTGGGGCCACGAGATTTGTCACGTTTGTTCGGTGTCGAGTGGATGCGTCACCCTTATCCGGGTAGGGCCGTTCCCCTAAAACAAAAACGACCCGTCCCCCGACCCGGGGCGGGACCCCATCGGGGTGAGCGTAACTCGATGAAGAGGGGTCACTGAGTGTTACATGCTCTGGGACACGGCACTTTCGGGTGCCAACTCCCCTTCCTTTGTGACAACGGTAGAGCATGTACAGAACGAACAATGCTAACTTCCAGCTTGTAGCATTCCTAATTTTTGTCGATACGGTCTCTTCAAGTGTGAGGCCCACAGGGTGGCTTTCAGCTCTCCCATAGTAGGGTATCAAGTGCTCTAAATCGTTCACCGCTTTTCTAAACACGGGTTGTCTTCCTTGCAACGCAGTGATGTTTGTCGTGGTACACAGATGGGCCGGATTGTATGTGTGCTTACTGCGTGTTAAGAAATAGAGGGTGTAACGATTTTAGAGTACTAGGTACTCTACTATGGGAGGGCGTAAAGCCGTCCCGTGTGGAGCAGAAATCAATGGGCAGACATTCTCCGCTCTGGAATGTTATGAAACCTTTGTTTCCCATGCATAGTGCAAATAAACTTTTTCCAAACAGTCTTTGTCCACAGGGCCTCATGAAGTGTGAGGCCCACGTGACAGCTTTATGCTCCCCCATAGTAGAGTACCTACGACTTATAGTAGGTACTGCACAAATAGTTGCCCCCGTTCTTTAGGGGCGAAGCTCTTTAAGCGGAGGGTCCTGCGTCATCGATGTATGACGTTGTCCTTGAAATGTGCGCTTAATGGTGGTACTTGTATATAATGAATATATATGTAGGATGAAAAGATGCTAGATGGCAGTACTTGGAGCGGTACTTGGGCAGACGGCCAGACAGACAGACGGATGCATGGACGCATGGATAGACGCGCGGACACACGCATAGAAGGACGCATGGACGAGCGCATGGACGGAAGCAAGAATGAACGGACAGAGGGACGAACGGATGGACGGACGGAGGCTTCGCCCAACTCATCATCATTCACTACGTGGATATTTTGTGATTTGTAACAAATGCCGTATGTTCGTCGCAAAAGCGGCAGAATCTTGTTCTGTGTCTTTAAACTAAGGCAGCGTAGTGCTCTCTCATAGTATAGAGTATGTACTCGTACTCTAAATCGTCAAAGATTTGTTCCAAACACATGCAAACCTTGCTTGAAAGATTTCCTAGAGGATATGCTGTTGTCGTCACCATAATCCCCACGTTTCTTTTTTTCGAGAAAATTGGCAGGAGGAGAAATTGGGGAAAAAAGGAAGACCGACAAGTTAACTGAAGGATTGATCATGGTAGGCTGCCCCACAATGGTAAAGATGAAGAAATGTTATGAGTAGTATAGACATACTGTAGTCAATACATTTGACGTTGTAACAGTACAAAGCCAGATGACAGTCAATCATCAATGGGTTCAATAACGTCGATCAAATCAACGTTTCCGGAACGCATTATAACAACCTTGGAACAAACCGCATCAACGCATCCATTGCATTTCGTACCTACTATAGCCGAATAGGATGAAGTAAAAATACCGGAGATAATTAGGAAGTCCAGATGACAGAAGGCTGTAGACAATCGTCTCCGTGACTAAATGAGGAGCCTTTTTTTTTAAAATGGGCTGAATCAAAAACAATACTAAGCTAAATTAATGCTGTGTTGGGACATCCATACTCTCAGAGAGAGAGAGAGAGAGAGAGAGAGAGAGAGAGAGAGAAAACTAAATAAAAGGAAGAGACAGGGAAGTTAACCTAGACGAACTGGTTTGTTACCCTGTACGGGGTGGGGAAAAGGGTCGACTTTCCTCTGAAACGGTAATGATAAATTAATCATAAACAATTTCCTAATACTGCTTTAGATGAATGATGAGAGTAGTCTGAGTCTTCGTTTCAGGCACGCATACAAAAAAATACATGGCTGAGGAGGGGGGATAAAAAGCCATACAGTCGCGGCTTGACGTATCATGTGTTTAGATGGAAGTGAAAATGCTGCAGGCCCGTGCGCTCAGATTTGGCGCACATTAAAGAACCCCAGGTGGTCAAAATTTCCGGAGTCCTCCACTACGTCGTCTCTCATAATCATATGGTGGTTTGGGACGTTGAAACCCACATATCAATCAAAATATCAATGTCTCCTTACATACATTTAATAAAAAAAAGTATCAATGTGCCAATAAAGCCTTCCTTGAGCTAGTTTCAGTTCTGGATTTCACCTCACGAAGCAAGTAATTGTGCCAGAAATATTGATAATAAATGTGGCGATAACCGTTTGTGATAATTATAAAAAATATTTCAAATAAAATATTGAACAATACCAAGACCACGAGGAAAGCTGCATTCCACAAAAGGAGGATTAAGAGCTAAGGGAAAGGTAATGTCTAACTTTTTTCCTGAGGTGGTATGCCGATTTGTTATACTAAATTATATCGACATTTTTTATTAGTATTATTTATGAATTACGTTACTAAGTAGGGCAGTGTCTTAGCACTTTGTTTTTGTTCTAAACATTGTTCTCAATGAGATGCACCACCACTCCACTGAGCAACGTCCGAATGTAGCCGCACTTTCGCCTTTCTTTTTTCTTTCTTTCTTTTTTGTTACGTCTTACGCAAAACAATAAAATGCTTCGCTACATCTGCGGCGACGATCATCACGTATTTAGGTCGGCGGCTAAGCCCGTTCGCACGTTTTGCCTCACACTTTGCTCGCTTATTTATGCCGCCGTCTCGTTCTTTTATCGCTTGCCTTGTCTCTCTCTCTTTTATTTTCTCTTTCTTGTTGTCGCAGTGTCATTTGCGCTTATTGGGTACCCTGTCAGGCGGCTTATCGTTAGATGCGCGGTGTGTGTGTGTATAGAGCTATAGATAAAACATGCGTGCGTTGGAGGGGGGTGGAAGGGTGAGCAAATGATCCCTCACCAGAGAATAGGCGCTGCAGGGGCGCGTGCTAAAGCCCCGTGGAGTGCTCAGCGACGCACCGCCACTCTTGTCGATTCATTGACGCGTAAACGTTCATTTTTGCATATATATGCACGTGCGCTCGTACGCACTCGGTTCGGTTCGCGTACGGCGAGGGTTGATATGGAAATGAGAGAAAAGAGCGATAGAGAGGATGAGGATAGATAACGCAGCTTTTCTCGATAACAAGTTGCTACAAATGGTATGTCGAGTGGCAGACTTGAATGTTGCAGCCGTATAGGATTCCTATTGGGTTACGGGCATGCTGTGTTTGTATATCTCCCGACTCCCTTCTCTCTCTCTCTCTCCGGGTGTGTGTTTGTGTGTGTGTATGTGTGTGTGCGTTTGTGTGTGTGTTTGTGTGTTTGTGTGTGTATGTGTGTGTGTGTGTGTGCGTGTGTGCGTGTATGTTGTGCGTGTGTGCGCGCGTGAATCGTGAGGAGACTACTTGTGGGCGTATTTATCTGTTTTGATGTAAGCGTATACACTCAAGCGGAATTTCACGTACCTGCCTGTGTTTTTCTCTGTTTCGTGTCAATATGCGTCCCCGATGAAAGCTGCTGAGCTTCTTGCGTGTCTTTTTGTAGTTGTTCCTGGGTCCTTGTATATTCGTGAGAATTACTTAGTATGCTTGTGTAAGTGCGGGCACGATTTTGTGCCAGTGTGGCTATGTGTGCGTGCGCAACGAAATTATACTTAACCGCGTCTCCTAGTTCGCACTTGTGTGTGTTCAAGGACTTACGAATACATATGTCTTTTAAGGGCGAATATCCTGTTTAGAAAAAGTTTATTCTCTGATGGGACGCAACAAAGCTAAGGGACAAGCGTCTGTATAACAGGCACAATACTCCTTGTTTAGAAAAAGTTTATTTACAGCATGTACAGAACACAAAGGCTTCATACCATTCCAAAAACAGGGCACATACACTTCGGCACATCTATATTTCATGACTAACATTACTACGTTACAGTAAAGACATTTGCTCTAATATACATGATTATGTTGGCATACATGTACTCAAACATTCAATGTGATATCACGATACAAGGGTATAACGATACAATAGATCCAAATGAAACACAATTTGTAACAAATGAAATCATATATAACAACTCAACGGGCGCTGCTTAGCACCAAGTCGGTCGAAAAATGAGTTGTATCCTTTCGTGTTCCACCTTGACGAAAGGGCACGACCAATGCCGCAGAAACTCTTGCTCCCCGAGGAAGAAAAGCTCTTCGGAGAGGAACGCGAGTATCTCTCGTCTCATTCTCCCCAGTATCGGCCACAAGGCACGCCGGCGGCAATTGGCAGCTACGGCCTCACATCGGTTTCTCCAAAGGCTGAACAGCCCCGCAACTATTAAGAGAGCGGAGAAGCGGCTACGCGGAAATTGGCCGTTGGACACGAAAGTTCGCACACCCTGTCCCCGAAAACCAGCATTAACCGCACGCTGAAAAAGGCGGGAAACCACACATTCAAACGTCGCATGTCGATTGGTCTCTACCATGACGCAGTTGGGGCAAGTGGAAGTGCGAACCACCTGCCATCGCTGCAACCGATCTCGCGTGGGGAGCAAGCCCCAGCCCAACCTCCAGACAAAGTCTCTGAGATGCCCTGACAACACTGCGGCAGTTATTGGTTTCCAAGCGCGGTTCATTACAGATTGACGATGCTGGGGCACCAAGGGCCGTAGAAGGGCGGCCATTGTGTCCACCACTTTAGAATCGGCCACCTCTATCTCTGGGCACGTAGCTTCCAAACGTCGGTGAATTGCAAGAAGGGCTCGATGCAAAGATGGTAATTCAGTTGATTGGGGACCTTTGGAACAATACTCCTTATGGCGTGGCTTGGGCGTCCCTCGTAGTACGTAACCACCAGTGGCACATACCCGAAATAGGTATAACATTTGACCTCCAAGGTGGTGCCGGTGAGAGATTTCTTCTGTGCGTTGTTTAACAATAAAAAAATAGTGCTCAATGTACATGCCAATGGCTGCTAATGGGGAATGAGATACAGGAGTATTCGGCTTTTAGACAACGCGCACGCTGCGATCCCCATTAGCAGCCATTGGCATGTACATTGAGCACTATCGGACAAGAAAGGGTTGCTACATTATACTCGCTGGGTGTAACCTCCTTGGTTTTAGAAAGGTTTAGCGAGCATTGGGCCGCAGTGCCATGAATACAGTGAACTAGTATATACCATGAACTCAAGGTGGTTGAAGGTGGGAAGTGGACCCGAAGCGCAAGCCGTAAGAAAGTGTGCGCGTGCCACCTCTCGTTTAGTCCTTGGAATGTCCACTTAATGGCGGTGCTTCTATATGGGGAATATATGATGAAAAGGTGCGAGATGGTGGGACTTGGAGTGTTGAATAGATAGACGAACGGACACACAGACAGATGGATGGATGGACGCATGAACGAACGCAGGGACGGGTGCACGAACAGACGCATGGACGGTCACACAGACGGACGCATGGACGGACGAATGCTTCGCCCCACTCTCCATCATTCACTCCGTGGATATGCTGCCATTTTTTTCTCTCTTTTTTGTATAATAATATTAATAGTAACATGACATGCAAAGAACCTGGCTGCTATACCAGTGAAGAGAATGATAGTTCAGGCACTATCATATTATAGTGTTGGGAGATATGGTGTTGAAATTCTCGCATTTTAATGCGAGAATTTTAACGATGTAGTATTGTAGTATACATTTGTAGTATACACTTTAACAATGTAGTACTTACATCTAACCGTAGTAAGTAAGATGCCAATGCTACATTGCGTCTGGTATTCACCTATGTAGTGTATGATCTTGGTTTCTTCTGTGTTCTTGATTGATTTACTTCCTGTAAAGAAGCAGTTGTGTTAATTATTAGTGTGCTCGTTGGAAAAAAGAAACAAAGAAATATTTTGAGACAGCTCGATCACGACGATATTTATAGTGCGAGAACAGAACGACGACAAACACATTGTTCTCGCGATATAATTATCGTCATGCCATACCAACTAACCCAAACTGCCGCGCTTCTATGTTTGATCACATCGCTGAAACCGCCTCTGCCGGGCCTAGTCGCACAAGCCCTCGCAGACTTAAGCAGACCCCCTTTTTATATTAAGGATGTGTGCAATGAATACTTATTTTGTTATTATTATTATTATTATTATTATTATTATTATTATTATTATTATTATTATTATTATTATTAACATCACGGACAGGCGCGTAAGTTGGTTTCAGATTCACAATACTTCTCGTGCAACGGTACAAGGCCATGAAGAAGGAAACGAGCAACTTATTCGTCAAAACATGTGTGGCATAATATTGCTTAGTTTGTTGGGACCCGGCTCAGTAACCTTTTGTGACCTGGGGCTTGCCGGAGGCGCTTGACGGAGATATGTGAGTCAATTGATGCGTTAATGCACTCGCCAAGCTGCAATACTGAGCTGAATTTTATTACTCTTATTGCAATGCTCGCGGCATAGTCTAAAGAGGTCCCTTTAGCGTTTGCTTGAACAGTGTTGTTAAAGGACAAAAGTAAACGAGCAGAAGTGTGTCATGAGTCCTTGTTCTTAATCCGCGTTATCGGTCCCCGGACGTTTACACTATATCACGTGACGACTGAACGCTGAACGGGAACACCCAACTGAAACATAAGCTGAGGATTAGTTTAACGGCTTCTCCTAATCACCTCCGGCTATCTGCGGCTCTTTTACGACGCGCAATGAGGCAAGCATTGACGTCGATAAGAGATCGCAACGAAGTGAGTGCTGCAACGAAATGTAGACTCGATTAATCGAGCTGATATGTTTACTTAGCGAATAGATGCCGATTAGAGAAGTCATAAACTGTGAAGCGAGAATGGCGCGGCTCATAAGAGAGAAACCACATGTGTGGCGTTTTTTTTTTTGCTTTATTCCTTGCTTGGGAAAAGTGTGTGTGTGTGTGTGTGTGTGTGTGTGTGTGTGTGTGTGTGTGTGTGTGTGTGTGTGTGTGTGTGTGTGTGTGTGTGTGTGTGTGTGTGTCTGCGTGCGTGTGTGTGTGGGCGTGTGCGTGTGTGTGTCTGCGTGCGTGCGTTTGGCGTGTTTAAATCCGACCAGTGCAAACGCCTTTTCTCGACACCACCCCGGCCGCCAAGACAAGACACTCCGACGCCCGGTTTCCGGAAGTGTCGCTCTGTTGCGAAAACGTAACACCAAGAGCGGTCGGTGCTCAGAGCGGGAAGAAATCTACATACAACACGTGGGTGTGGTGTGTCTGCTTTACGCATACATGCTCCGGCGAATTCGCAAGCGAGCGAACCCCCATGCATTCTTTTTGTCGGTATTTCAAGGGTACCTCACACCATCGCCCATTCGAGTTCCGCGCCTAACCCACGCCGCCTGCGACGTCACAGGGCTGTCTCAGACTACCAAGTTTTGGCTACCGGTTCCTATATCGGTTTTAATCTAGTACAGGAAAACAGCTAAATTAGTCATTATTGGTATCGTAATATTCCTTATGTGTTACATGAAAACACATACATACACAAAGTCCCTCTAAGAAACAGGTAATCAGCGTAGAGCTTACTCTTGAGACCTCCCCTCCCTCTCCTCCTCCCCACCATCATCGTCGTCATCATCACCATCGTCACCATCATCATCAGCAACCCCTAAACTGTCAATGCAGTGCAAAGAGCTTTCCCACGGGTCTACATTGAACCACGGGTGATGTGCTTGCTGTGGCGACGTTATCCTATACACCCGACTTGCGTCGTCAAACCCGCGAAAGTGGTATAGCTAACTTATGGCGCTTAACTGCCGACTCGAAGGTCGCGGGGTCGAATCCTGGCTGAACCGGCCGCATGAATTTCGTTGAAAGCAAAATGCAAGAGGCCCATGTGCTTAGATCCAGGTGTACGTTAAAGAGTTCTGAGTGGGCGAAATTGCGGAAGCCCTCCACGAAATCTCCCACGTGATCATCTGGTGGTTTAGAAGTGTGAAACACCTGCAATCGTTTGTTAAATTTTTTTTGTCATACTCTTAGCCCTTTCTTCGGCATCTACACGAATTGTCGGTCTATTTGTCGACGTTTAGCCATCGCCAGTAGCGGCCATCACCGAAACTTAAAACCGGTTGGCGCAGGAAATTGTTGACCACGGACAGCGCCCATTTTATTCCTCAACAAGAATATGAAGGAGCGCGTGGTTGCCGTTTGTGCATTCACGTCGTATATCCCCGGCAATAGCCAAAAGTTGGGATAACGAAATATGAATGATCATCGGGCCGTCTTCGCCCATTGAATCCCAAAAAGAACAAAGGGGCAATCTGTACACGTAGGTGTGGTTTCACAGCGGGTGGGGTCAGGCGCGTATCTATCTATGCAGCTGCCTATATGTGCGGTGGTACCTATAATGAAGGAACGAAAGCTTGCGTTAACGATTTCTTGTGTTTATTAGTTTGTTTTCGGCAGTTTGAAAGGCGTGCCGGCATCGTGCTTTGCATACAGACTACGGGATACAAAAAAAAACTACAGCAAACGAAACCCACACGGACAAAGCAGATAGACGAAAAAAATATATATAAAGGTTTCACGGAAGCATGCAGTGGGTGACGAAACGTGTCGCACGCACGACTTGCGGAAACGGTTCTGCGTGCCATAACAAGAACAACAAAAAAAAGTCTTGTTTCGTGCTTTTTTTGTTGTTTTTTGTATGCTCGAAACAACCCCCCCCCCCCTCTACTCCAGGTTTATCGGTGCGCTTCAGAATTTCAGACGCTTTCTCGCTACAGTGTGATTATGTAATCGTACATCAATCGCATATGCATTCCTTTAACTTTCTTTCTCTTTGGCGCCTTTAAACTCATGTTGCTCGAAAAAATTCTTAGAAGCGCGCGTGCTGGCTACTTTGCCTCCCTCTTTACTCCTTATTGTTTCTGCGTAAGTCTGGAGATGCCACGCCCAGAAATCAAAGCGCCATCCCCCTTTGAAAATCTGCGTCCCCCTTTGAAGAAGAAACAGCGTGGACTTACAAGGTGTATCAGCTGTACAACAATTTCGCGTTCTTTTTTTTTTTTTTGCAAATGTGGCTTTGTAAACCTGAATTCCGCCCTATTCTAACTTCTAACATGTTCGTTTGTTTTTACTCACTTGACAGTTTTCTGTCGGAGTGCCATAGACGCTTGAACGCAAAAGCCGCATTGCGTGAGCGTGATTCGTTCCTGTTATATTTCCCGCTTTTATCTTTATCTTCTTTTTCGGACGCGTATTCTTAACGAAAGTCATTCGACAAATTCATAAATGCACGAAGTGTTTGGACATGCCCGTTTCTTGTTTCTTTCCCTTGTCTCTCACTTTCTTTATAAAAATTTTCCCTTCTTATTTTGTCATTTTCACGTGCGCGCCTTCCTACGCCTTCAAGTGTTTCCTTCTTCTGGTTTTGTTCGCCAGGGTCTTCCCTTATGTCACACCTTAAATCGATTTCACGACGTTTTTGTCTTCTTTCCGCTTATTTTTATTTTATTTTCATTTTTTTATTGTTTTTAGTTCGTTTAGCGATATACTAGCGATTCACGTTACGTAGAAGGCGCGCACTTTCGGGGAAACACTTCGGGGCTTCTGTTATACAATGTTCCTAGGCACCCAGTCTTTCTTAGATACATTCTTTCTTCCGTGACTAATTTTCTTTTATGCTTTTTTTTTAGGCCAGTCTCGCTTATTTAGGTCGCTTCTTACCTCATACTTTCGGAGTACACGTTCTTTCCTGAAGATAGTCATTTGCTCGTTCTTTCTCACCTTGTTTTTTTCTATTGCTACTTCTCGAACAGATGTCCGAAGTGTATGGGTGGCAAGGCCATTCAAACATCACCTTCTGTTATAGCTTTAAAACCATGCTCCCAGGTTTGTGATTTAAAAAAAAAAGAAACGTGGCATCTAGTAATTATTTGGGGCGTAACGAAATTCAGCAAAGTTCAACGGTGAAACCAAACCACTCATGAGCGCTGCAAGCGGATGTCCAGAATGACGTCACTATTGTAACGTACGTCCACCTCGCGTGCTTTCTTGCAAGCGCAGCCAAAAAAAATAAATGAAATTGGCGCATGGTTGATAAAGCGACGTTTACCCAATCCGAATGACTCAGAAAAATGCGACAGATGCGCTTTTCCGCGCTTTGATTTCGTTATCACCCCTGAATTTGAATTAATATCATTATTTCGCAATTACTGTAAGAGGCGGCTTTTTTCAAAATCTGAAAGCTCGAATGGTTTTCCACGTGAAGGACTTCGATTCTGTTGTGGGCATACCGAACTAACTACACTAATAAAAAAGTCAGCACATTTAAATTTCTTAAATAGTCCGATGATGCCATTGACCATCTTTATATGCCCGCGTCAACAAAACAAGTAATTTTGAAGTCATCGGGCGGATAGCGCATTTTCCTGAATCAACTTTTTTTTTTTTTTTGAAACGGTCGGTATATGCGCACTCCCACCTTGACCACAACATTCGCTTGTGCATAATGTCGCTGTGTATATATATATATATATATATATATATATATATATATATATATATATATATATATATATATATATATATATATATATATAATTTCCGTCGACCTCCCTTCCGATTTCCCTAAATTCACGTTTTTTTCTATTGAATTTTTCTTTTTGCGCACTTGTTTCATTTTTTCAAAAAAAATAAAAATTTGCGCGTCTTCAAGAACCTGGATAGGAGCGAGACCTATGCGCAAGTGTGCGTAGTCTCTGTGTGTACGTATTCGGAGTCTCAAGGCGCCGGCGCGACCGAATGCCAGGCGGTGGTGAATCATGCGACCGTCTAGAGGAGGTCCCACCCTTGTTACTAGGAAGCAGTGCGTGCGTGCGTGCGTGCGTGCGTGCGTGCGTGCGTGCGTGTGTGTGTGTGTGTGTGTGTGCTTGCGTGCGTGTGTGTGTGTATGGGACAGAGTACATGTTCTCACGACAGCTCCATTTCTCGAAGCTCGAGCGTGTGACGGCCGAGCTTCGCCCGCGCTGATTTCCTTATGTAAACGGAGGGCAGACCACACACACACACGCACAATGCCCACGACGGTCTCAGTTGCGCAACACGCCGAAAACAGAGCGGAGAACGCCGAGGAAAGAAAGTATACGCCGAAATCGAGAAAGGAGTTACGAAAGCTGAGGAAGAAGGACATATGAAGCAAAAATAGGATATGAAGTTTTCTGAAAAAAAAAACATTAAGAAAAAGGTAGGAAAAATCACAGATAGATAGATAGATAGATAGATAGATAGATAGATAGATAGATAGATAGATAGATAGATAGACAGACAGACAGACAGACAGACAGACAGACAGATAGATAGATAGATAGATAGATAGATAGATAGATAGATAGATAGATAGATAGATAGATAGATAGATAGATAGATAGATAGATAGACAGACAGATAGATAGATAGATAGATAGATAGATAGATAGATAGATAGATAGATAGATAGATAGATAGATAGATAGATAGATAGATAGATAGATAGACAGACACACAGACACACAGACAGACACACAGACAGACAGACAGATAGACAGATAGATAGATAGATAGATAGATAGATAGATAGATAGATAGATAGATAGATAGATAGATAGATAGATAGATAGATAGATAGATAGATAGATAGATAGATAGATATACAGACAGACAGACAGACAGACAGACAGATAGATAGATAGATAGATAGATAGATAGATAGATAGATAGATAGATAGATAGATAGATAGATAGATAGATAGATAGATATATAGATAGATAGATAGATAGATAGATAGATAGATAGATAGATAGATAGATAGATAGATAGATAGATAGATAGATAGATAGATAGATAGATAGATAGATAGATAGATAGATAGATAGATATTTTTTAACATATTTGTTGCCCATGGGAGCACTAGAGTAAAAAAAAATATTGCTTGATTTTTTTCGTTTTTTAAAGGGGCTGTGTCTCATCTCGGGCTACAGCTGTCTACTTGGATTAGGGCGGCACCAAACTACCGGTTTTTATTGTTTATTTTATTTGTATCGCTCTATTTTTGTCGGTTACGAACAAGATGAATTTAAAATCACAACTAAAAAGACCAACAGCCGCATTTCTAGAAGACGAGCTATTTAACGCTATCGCGTTAGTAACGGTAGTATAAAAGACACCGAGCAACACTTAAACAAGAAAGGCGATATTCACCGTCATTATGCAAGCATCACTTCAATCACTCTCGGTCGTTATATCCCATATATAAAGTAAATAATTAATATAAATAAATGTTTATAGTAAATAAACGTTCGAGGATCAATTCACTACTCAAAATTCCATATTTCGTGGTGCGGCTTGGCCGTAGCCGAGCAACACAGCGAAACGCCCAATATAAACTCAGGAAATAAACACAGAATGAAAGTGCGGGAACAACAACAAAAAAATAACGAATGAATGATGTGAGATACCGGATGAACAAAAAAAATCTGCGAAAGGAAACGTGCAACTGATGGCATGAAGTGCAATGAGTGAAAACGTGAAAGTACGCGATCCGCAGAAAAAAAAAACAATGAAGGAAAACGCAATGTGAATGAAACGAGAAAAAAACAACAAACAAGGCGTGAGCCGAAGAAACGAAAGATGAAAATAGAGCGTGGAATTTGGAATTTGTTACAAAGCCACTGCTCAGGGCCTCCTTCGCCATGGTCTATACTTACTCTTTTCTTTTCAGTTTTCTTTCTTTGCTTCTTCCTTTCTTTCCTTCTTTCTTTCTTTCTTTCTTTCTTCCTTTCTTTCTCTCTTTCTTTCTTTCTTTCTTTGTTAGTAAGTAACTCGATACTCTTCGAGCTCACCACTTCCCCGTTTCACCGCCGTTATGTTGGTTTTTTTTCTCTCTCTCTCTCTTTTAAACTTCTTCCTGTCTGCCGCGTTTCCTGCTTTGGGAAACGCTTACCGACATGAGCCTATTTTTTTTTCTTTACTGATGTACACGGCGCATCATGATTTCTTGTTCGTTACAGCTTTCATCTGCTTACACGTTAGCACTGCCCACGTCTGCGCAAATCTCTTCGTTTCTTCAATAGTTGCACAGCCTTTTCTCTTCTACTTTAACAGCAAAGCTGCTCAAGCTAGCCGTAATTTTTTAGCCGATTTTTTTTTCCCTGGTTTTGTTTGCTGCTGTTCGGTTACCGTTCATTTGTGTATCGCAGATTCGTTGTGCCATGTTGTAATTTTTTTTTCGGTACTTTCTTTGTGTGCTAGATCGTCATTACGGTATTTTTTTTTGTCGCGATGCTTCCTTGTTTGATTTTTTGATTCCTTGTTTGATTCCTTGTTTGATTCCTTGTTAGATATTGTGTAAGCGTTGTCATTTACACATTGTTCTTGAGTGTTGTACGCATGTACTGAATGTGATTTGTTTTTCACGTTTCAATTGTATTTTTTTCTTCTAAACCCACTCCCCTCTATAATGCTGTATGCCCTGAGGGTACAATAAATAATAAATAATAAATAAATAATAAATTGTTCTGTGCCGCCTATCACGTAACTATTATCAAAAGCGGCTACGTGCCGCGGACATTTACTAAATCTCAATGATAACCACTTGGCTACTCAAAATTTAATAAGGCACCAGTTAGTCCATCAAACGGCTGCGAAGTGACGGCGGAGAGCCGAAGATCCTGAGTACGCAACGTGAAAGAACACTTAGGTAACATGAAAGGCAGCGGTGACTGCGAGAAAACCCCGAAGGGATGGAAGGGTGAGGGATGCATACAGTATGTCTATATTGTATGTTGCAAACATAACGCTCATTCCGGGTATACCACGGATTCAAGAAAAATCCCACGTTACCAAACTATGCAGAAAGAAAAAAAAAGTCTAGCAGCAAAAAAAATCGACAGATTATTATTATTATTATTATTATTATTATTATTATTATTATTATTATTATTATTATTATTATTATTATTCCCTAACATGCACCACCCTAAATACACGTTCATCCTAGCACGCACTTCGTTCTCCCCATACAAATGTGACCCCCGTCATATTTATATGTATGGCAAACGAACCCACGCTTTACTGAGCTTAGGCCCACCTCGTTTGTTTCTAAGCCAGCATCGCGGCTAAGTGAACAACACGCTGGTCTTTTTTTTTTTTTTCCGAACTCCTGGAAGATGAATCCCACGGAGCAAAGCGCAATGTTTCTCTCACACTATATATACTGCGCCGCAAAGAACGTTCTTCCATTTGGCGCAGTAATCGTTGCGTAACTAAACGGTGTTTCCTCGTCAGAGCCAGCCATTCAGACACTCGAGGCATTCGGCTCGACAACGCCAAATGCCTGAGCGATGACACGCTTAGCGAAGCGAGTCCCCTCTGCACGCACACACCCCCCACTGTAAACGTAAAGAGACGTTTTCTTTCTCTCTTTTTTTTTTTGCCTTTTTTTTTTAACAACGAGAGATGCTTAATTGACGGAGCTTCCTTTCGGGCATGCGCGTTTTCCGTTTCGTTGTGGCAGCTCGGGTATTTTTTGGTTTATTTTTTGACTGATTATAGGGACAGGTAATTTGACAAGTGGCATCGTTCCAGCCAACTCAGAAATGTAAGAACGACGATGGGCTCCGCCGTTCGTTTGACAAATAACTGAGGATGGTTCTTGGTCCTCTGTTTAGACTGCCCACTCCGCTTGTTATAGAGACGAAACACTCTCTTAATAGAGTTATTTAGATGGTATAGGCGTTCGTTTTATAACGCGTTCTCTTGATGTAACCAATTCCATCTACGGTTTGTAAAATTGGGGGGGGGGGGGGGATGAATACTCTTGGCTGAACTCAATTACCGCCTCTACTACTGTATACTTCCAGGCTTGCAACTAATGTCATGGTGCTTCAGGTCCAGACAACTTCGGTGGCATGACCTCCATTCCTGACACGAACCAACTGTCCGAAATACCTGCTCTTCTGAATACCATTCCGTGTTTTACCACTGGCTGTAAATTAATGATAGTTATAACGCGAGAACGGAACGACGACAAAGGGACAAGAAGGAGACAAGCGTTCCTCTCTTTCTTGTCCCTTTGTCGTCGTTCTGTTCTCGCGCTAAAACTATATCATGTCATACCGACTAGCCCAAACCACCCCACTTCTAAGGCTGTAAATTGTTTGGTTCGGATGGCCCCGCCGTGGTGGTCTAGTGACTAAGGTACTCGGCTGCTGACCCGCAGGTCGCGGGTTCGAATCCCGGCTGCGGCGGCTGCATTTCCGACGGAGGCGGAAATGTTGTATGCCCGTGTGCTCAGATTTGGGTGCACGTTAAAGAACCCCAGTTGGTCGAAATTTCCGGAGCCCTCCACTACGGCGTCTCTCATAATCAAATGGTGGTTTTGGGACGTTAAACCCCACAAATCAATCAAATCATGTTTGGTTCGGAAGTGGGAAATCAAAAGTAAAGGTGGGCACGCAGAGGGCATGGTTGGTTCCAGAACATACGTCTTTTCAAGGACATGTAAGTCGAAATCGAGGTGAAGGGCGCGGTCCAGTGGCGTAGCCAAAGCTGTGAGGTCCGCCAATTTTTCTAAGAGGGTTTTACAAGTCAAGCCTCCTTGATCAGAACCAAGAAGATTTAAAATTGATAGTAACACACTAAATATATATAGACGGGAGACTTGGTGCTCCCATTAGGTGTTCAGAAAAGGCTGCTTACCCCCACTCCCCCCTCTTCCTCCCCCCGTATGTGCCCGCCAATGCCCCTCGCTACCCTTACGAACGTGACGACCTTTGCGTCTCGTCACTGCGACCTCTGAATAATCGCCATATCTCAGGAAGTGAAGAGGAGACAGGGCTTAGCGGACTAACGCAGCTAGCGTCAGCGTGGCCTTCGCAGTTCCTGCGCCCGCGTCGTGGCAGTCCCCGCGCCGTCGTACGTCATTTGTAGTCGTCGACGACGTCGTCAGCGGTGACGAGCGGTGAATGGGTCGCGCGGGGCGACGAGTGAATGGGCAGCGCAAGCGACGTCGCGTTTGTCGCAGTGTCGAAACCGGGAGAGTTTTGTCACGCCTCGCTCGGTCGAACGGGACCGCATGAGGAGAGCCAGCGCTGGCACTGTCGGGTTCCTCAGTTCACGTTCGAGCTTCTTAGTGGCGGTGGTAGTAGTAGTAGTAGTAGTAGTAGTAGTAGTAGTAGTAGTAGTAGTAGTAGTAGTAGTCGTAGTAGTAGTAGTAGTAGTAGTAGCAGCAGCAGTAGTAGTAGTAGTAGTAGTGGTAGCAGCAGCAGCAGTAGTAGTAGTAGTAGTAGTAGTAGTAGTAGTAGTAGTAGTAGTAGTAGTAGTAGTAGTAGCAGTAGTAGTAGTTTTATGGCTGGTAGTAGCAGCAGTAGTGAATATAATGGAACCATATCGACTAGCCCGGCTGACGACCTCGCTCCAATAGTGAAAACATTAGTGAATAAAACTCACAGGACTCCTTTTGCATTCGCCCCAGACGTCTTGAAACCGAAAGCCATCTTCTTTTGCTTGTAAGTCCATTTCCTAAAATTAACAATGGCGCTGTGGTCGTTCAGCGACCACGGGATTGATGGGTATAGTACATGGATTCGCCTAGTCTTCGTGCTTGCGGGTTCGGAACGCACCTGTGACTTCGTTTACCGCAGTGTACTGTTTTTTGTTTTTTTTTTTCACATTGAAGAGCGGACGGTTATGAACTTCTGGAGCCGATTTGAAATGGTGAGCGTAAAAGGTTTGAGCAGTCAAGTGCAACTGTTGAGCATTGCCATTTCGTGCCAAAGCAACTTTTAGCCACGCGAAGCCACCTGGAGACGAAGATACGAAAATTAGACAAACCCGTGTACTTATCCACATCGCAGAAGCGCCTTGCGTAGCTCCGAGAGAGAATCCCTCTAGAAGTCCCTCTAGGGAATCTCCAGGAAACTCTGTGCTAATCCCCCCCCCCCCCCCTTCCCCCGTTCCTTCCTTTCAAAGCTTTCTGCACGAAATGTGGTTTAGCGTTGCCTCCAAGATTGTGGGCAGATCGGGAGGTTCCTGGACCTCACCTGGTTTTTTGCGTCTTCGGGGATCGGCCCAAACTTGACCGATCGATGGTTTTAGTAAAATGGAAAACTGGGCGAGTCCGTACAGATTCATTGTGGCTAACAGCGCAAAAAAAAAAAAAATACGTGGACTAGGAGGCAGAGCTGTGCCATGTCCACTGTTTAGTCTGTGCATTTGTTTTCGTCGCTCTTGGCCACAATGACGTTTTCGTTTTCATCCGATGACTACATGATGATCCTTTGCACCACTCCTTGACGCCACCGACGGTCAAATTTCGTGTTTGATGAGACACCTGAGGCTTTCACCTCAAAAAGGTTTGTGGGAAAGCGGATGAAGTCGTCTGTCCAGGACTCCACTAGCTTTTGTGGCTCGCTGGGCTTGAATAGATGGCTATCCTGATTCCTCGCAAGCAAGCCTGGTCGCACGTTGCAATGTTCGAAAGGATTTCCCCAAAGTGAGAAAATTGATGTTCCGGGGTCGCCGTTCGCATTCTCACGTAATAAAGACGAGACTTGGTGGTGCACAATCGACACCACAGAAATGTATGCGCGTATATTGTATGATGGACGTATATCCAGGATTCATGTAGTGTTTTCTTTATAGGTTAGGGTACATCTTGGTTTGCACTCGACGCTGATCTCGCGCCAGTTCATGGGTAGGACTTGGATGTGGAAGGATTTATTCTCTTCGTCCTGCTCTTCTGTTTTCGAGCATGTTGCGTGGCGTTGGCAGGAGGGCACCTCGAGGGTTCCAACTTTTGCTCTCATGAATTTCTGTCGAATTTTGACACGGAACAGTCGGATCCCCTAGTTCCTGTTTTTACCGAGCTCCTTGGTTTATTCCATAACACTGTATCCTTTTTAGATGTTAAGCTGGATTACGTGGTAACTAAGATGCACACCTTCCGGAGCCCTCCACTACGGCATCTCTCATAATCATATGGTAATTTTGGGACGTTAAAGCCCACAAATCAATCAAATCAATCAATCAAGATGCACACCATTGTCCACATGCGTTAAATTGATTCGTATGATTTCACAGCCTCATTCCTCTGCTCAGAGTTCTCATTTTTATTAGGTGGATCATCTGCCCTACGGATCAGGTCACGTTTGCGCAAGTATATATATATGCTTAGTAGACTGACGCTGTCGAATTTATCCGGCTTTCCTCTTGACTCATAAAAAGCAGCATCGCCGTTATTTTGCACTTACGCAACATCCCTTAGTCGAAATTTCTAATGTCATTGTCACGTTCTTCAGTTCATGTACCGGTCCAGTAAGTTCTATAGTTAAACTTCTGTCTAGTTTCGTTGCCGCGTACTGCTATGGTGCAAAAAGATTGAACGTTTTTAGGTATACTGCACATTTTTAGTGAATCAGTCAAGTATCTATCTATCTATCTATCTATCTATCTATCTATCTATCTATCTATCTATCTATCTATCTATCTATCTATCTATCTATCTATCTATCTATCTATCTATCTATCTATCTATCTATCTAGCCATCTATCTATCTGTCTATCTATCTATCTATCTATCTATCTATCTATCTAACTATCTATCTATCTATCTATCTATCTATCTATCTATCTATCTATCTATCTATCTATCTATCTATCTATCTATCTATCTATCTATCTATCTATCTATCTATCTATCTATCTATCTACGCAATGCAAGCCAAATGAAGCCAGCTATAGGGTGAGTGAGCGACGTTCGCAGGCTTGACAGCTCGAATGTCACTGTAACAAGGCACGGCTGTCACAGTAACGGCTTCAATATGTGTTCCTTAACCGTGAAGCCTTTGCAGGGGGGCTTCCCCTTTCGCCCCGTCGTACAGCCGAGTGTGCGGGAGCCACGTCGCGCTCACCAACCGTTGGCAGCGTGCAATCTCGCAACGCGCGCAGGTGCGACAAAGGGTTCGAGACCGTTGCAAGTGGTGTGGAACTCCGCCAGCCCTTTGCCTCACCGAGCATTCTAGGTATCGGTTTTCTTGTTTTCACTTTCCTTTTTCAGAAGACATCTGCCAATGCAGCAGCCGTTCTGCGGGAACAGTATACCTACATAGAGACCCTAGAAGTGTGCAGTGTTGCGTGGATGATCGACTCACAGCTGTCTGAAAGAGTGCTTGTGTCTGGATTGGATTGAAATAAACTGGTTTGTACAGCGATTATTGCTCTTGGTGCCCAAGGATCGGCTATCAAGAGTCCATCACTCGAAGGACAACTTCAGAGGTCCTCGGCGAAGGGTTTGGCCTGTTAGAAGGCCCGCTCTTGGACTTCGGGTCCTCCTGGGAAGGGCGTCTTGCCATCTCTCGGCGAGGCGCCCCGCTTTAGAGGGCGGTGTCATCGTCTGCCTCTTGGTATTTATTTCTCATTGCGTGCATCTCCAAAGCCAATGGGCCATATCCGCCCGCTAGTGGTCGCCCCATATGGGCAGCTGGGCGACGGGTGCAGCCAGGGCCACAGAAGTAGCCGGTCACATTCGTCGTCGAACCAATGTCCAACGCCGACAGCAGCGTTCCCTGATGATCCACTCTCACCGGTTCCCAACGGGAACTATCGATCAAACTATGTTCTAAAATATTGTACGCGGGCTGAAGCAACAATTTTCAATAATGGAGGCCCTATGCGAACCTCGAGAATGATCTCAAGCGGCAGGTCATTCCTTGCCCAAGAATTCTTGAAACTGCGTTGGCAATTTGAATTTACATTGCAGTGCAAAAGTAGAACACGCCCAGAATTAAACGTAACCGACACACACGAGCACTGACTGTCAACTGCTTTATTCCTTCATTTATCGATGCACACTTATGTCCCATGGATTTATGTCCAAGAGACAATCCAGGAATATGTACCAACTAGGCTCAAATGAAGTTTTATTGAGTAGGTACCAGCTAAATTCTGTTAAGCGATACTTGAATCTAAAAAAAAATGTCATTTATGTTCTTAGTACAGATTATGCTGATTACGATAATGATCTTATCATCATTCGACTGTCACTGACGCGGCCCCCTTGGCGTCCCCCATAAATTATTAGAAGTCAACCCTACGCGTTCTTTTATGAGTACGGTATTTGCGCTCTTACCGTATACGTAAAAAACTGCACTGACAAAACTCCCTAACAACCAAGTATTTCACATCATTTTGTCGTGTGACTCCGGGACCTTTGTCGCACCAGTCGTGTGTCTTGCCCTGCCGTATCAATTAACGAGAAAAAACTTGTTCCTGTAAAAGCAGCTCGCACATGAATGCACAGACTACACATTCACCTTCGAGGACACCTCGGTAATGAGAACATCGCCACCTTTGAGAACATCGTCGCCTGCGATTACAGCTTGCGTCTGCGTTGAGTCGAGAAACTACATCTTCGAAAATGTAACGTGTAGGCGAACGTGGAACACCTTCACCACCTATGACACCTTGCATTTGTATGCGCGCAGCATACATCACATGTGTGGAGACCTCGCGTATGAATGAACGCGCAAAAACGTTACCTTCGATGAAACCTCGCTACTGCGTGTATGCAGGTCATCACCGCTGTGGATACCTACAACACAACAGACGCAGGAGACCAGTCATGAGGGCAACTTGAAACTCGAACCAGAATTGGCGCAGACCACTGGGTATCGCTGCCCAGCTTGCATTCGGATTGACGCAAGAAACTTTTCACAGAAAAGAGCAGAATTATGGCTTGGGGCAGTATTATAGGTTTTGGGGAGAGTTTCTGCGTGACAAATTGCTCGCCATTGCGTGAAAATACGAAGTCAGAGACAGCCCAGCTAAGGCACTTGATTTTAGCCATGAATTACTGGAAACACTCACTACTTTAAAAATAGCTTAGCGCCAGTTTTTAGAATAAAGAGGTAAAGTTTAGACCATCTAAAATAACCTCGCCTTCCATCTTTCTATTGCTGTATTCTTGAGAAATTGAGGCTTCTATCAAGTCACGGAAGAAAGTTCGCCTCTAAACACGAAACAGTTGGCCGTGCCTCGCTGGTGAGTCGTATGATATGTTTTCATGTACAGTGAAAACAAAAACATGAAAACAATTTTTAGGGATGATAAATGTAATATTCCCAATGGCGCTTTAATCTGCTCACTCGATGCAAGATATCTGCCGACGTGGTGTCTGGTGTCCACGTCACACTGAGGTACGTGGCATCGGATGTGATGGTGTATCGTTTTTCGATATGCAGGGTCTCTGGATATCTGCTCGAAACACCAAATAATTCAATAATAACCAATTACACCTAAAGAGAAAGTACAATCAGAGAAGTCCGATTTTATTCTAGTGGTGGTGCATAGTGTCTGCTTTATTTTTATCCCGACATCCTTTGTTTCACATACTATAGCGCAAGTTGCGAGGGACGCGCAGTACGTATGAAGAGGTCGTGAAATGGGGGCGTGCAAAAACCAATCGGTCCCGTTCTCTCGCTCCCGTGGGCCATAGACCTGAAAGCACAGCTGCCGCTTCATCGCTGTTCATTTATTATATCATTTTTTTCTTACGCGGGTCAAGTGTTGCAAATGCGTAAGACTCCCGCATGCATACGGCGATTCCGAATTCGGCCGCAGAATAATCCATCTTCCGTTTCCACTTTTCCTTCCTACAACAAAGCCCGGAAACTTGTGCTCGTATTCACGTAACACTTGCAACACGAATCTGTGACCCTTTAAGCTTTATTTTGTCGATGTTTCTTTTGTATTACTAGTGCAATGGCAATGTATGACAGATACAGCTATTCGTGCTACGCCAAGCGAAATCGGCGGAAAGGATTGCCACAATGCTTCCCGCCATTGACAGGCGCTTGCACTATGCCATATCGGTTTTCGGTTGCATCTGTGAATGAAGAACGAGGAGAGAAAGAGGCTGCGTGAAGGAGAGAGGGAAAGAACATCAACGAGTGTAGAATACCGCACCTAGAACAAAAAGGATGACCAGAGCTATATTGAAAACGAAAAAAGAAAACATATACCTATAAATGATTCGTTTCTTTTGTCTTGTCTCCGTCGTAACGGGTCGTGCGCGTCAGTACCACTTCCATGTACGTGCGACAGCGCCTCGTTTGTTTGTTTCCCTCTTGCTCTTCGGTTTTGAAGTGACTACTTTGTTTACTTCTCGAGCTTTTACTTCGCTGCTTTTATTCTCCCCTTCGGCCTCCTCTCGTTGAGGCTGCTGCCAGCGCGGACGCCATGGCATCAACGTGCGTCTGAGTGGAGCGGAGTGTGTTGTAGGCTTAACGCCATCCCCTCCCTCGTCTCTCCCTCTCTCCCCTCGGGCACATGCAGTACTCGCACCTCTTGCTTTCTTTTTCGGCTTCTTCTTTTTGAGTGTCTTCACTTTAGCACTCACGACTCTTCGGCGACGTCCAAAGCTGTGACATTCACTTCGACCTTTTTGACCTTTTTCTCATTGTGCGCAGTGTGCGTACGTGACCTCCTTATGACCTCTCCTGCAGCCGCCTCATTGACCCAGGAAGAGGTCATGTCCGTGGCCACTGCTTGTCTGTACTCACACACCAAATCAGATTTAACAGTCCGACTTTTTGAAGTGGCTGGCAATTAAAACAGATAGTACAGAGGGGAAAACAATTCGGCCGAGCTTACACTAAGCCGCGCAAAGCTTGAAACAGCAAAACTAGATGATTTTAAAGACTAATCTGGTTACTTCTAACTTATTTTTAGGCCTAAGCTAAGTGACTCAGGTTGTTTCTAAGTTGCTTTTGGGTCATTGCTATAATTTTAGCTGGGCCACGTTAGGCTGTTTACGTTAATTTTCAGCGCAGAGTGGTTTGTGTCAAACCAGAGGCAGTCACTGACACGACATCGACGTCCACACCCCATAGACAGAAAATCGCTTCAAAGCAAGCGTCCTCCGGGGACGTCGTCATTGGCGTAGGCCTTTTATAGCTTCGAGGTCTGGTCGCCCTGATTTTCCTCTTTCCTCGCATTTTCTTCAATGTACCCACCGTCGCTTCACAGCCATTTGTACGAATACCTGTTATCATCGCCATTTTTTATTGGATGAGGGGTAAATGGCAGGACTTACACAATTTTTGTGGGCCACACCCGTTTTTAAAGACCAGTTTTCTGGGAGGCCGTGGCACACACTCGTTTTGTGATAGGGCGCGCAAATTAAATCTATCTATCTATCTATCTATCTATCTATCTATCTATCTATCTATCTATCTATCTATCTATCTATCTATCTATCTATCTATCTATCTATCTATCTATCTATCTATCTATCTATCTGTTCACATGCTGAGTAGGATCGGCTAATGTAATCTGCAACTGTAAAAGCAACATCGCCTTCATTCAGCCTCAATTCAGCTCCACCGCGGTGGTCTAGTGGCTAAGGTACTCGGCTGCTGACTCGCAGGTCGCGGGATTGATTGATTGATTCGTGGGGTTTAACGTCCCAAAACCACCATATGATTATGAGAGACGCCGTAGTGGAGGGCTCCGGAAATTTTGACCACCTGGGGTTCTTTAACGTGCACCCAAATCTGAGCACACGGGCCTCGACATTTCCGCCTCCATCGGAAATGCAGCCGCCGCAGCCGGGATTTGAACCCGCGACCTGCGGGTCACCAGCCGAGTACCTTAGCCACTTGACCACCGCGGCGGGGCAAAAAAAAAAAGTCGCGGGATCAAATACCAGCTGCGCCGGCTGCATTTTCGATGGAGGCGAAATTGCTGTAGGCCCGTGTGCTCAGATTTGTATGCCCGTTAAAGAACCCCAGCTGGTCGAAGTTTGCGAAGCCCTCCACTACGGCGTCTCTCATAATCATCTGGTAGTTTTGGCACGTTAAACCTCACATATCAATCAATCAATCCACCTCAATTCAATGGCGTACTCGCCACTTACATTTAACAACCATGGTCTTTTTTTTTGCCTGAATACTTTTCTTCTTCTTGGGTGGCATGACATTTTGTCCTATAGTTCCTTTAAAGAGAAATCCTTAACGGTGAAATGGCGCACACCTGCAGGTGTGCGCCATTTATTACAATCTTTAGACGCTCTCACCATTTATTACAATCTTTAGATGCTCTCACCATGGTGAGAGCGTCTACCATCTTGATTGTAATAAAGGTGTCTGGTAGAACCGCGGAATCATCGGTACGCCGAAGGCACGTAGAAGCGAAAGCATGCGACGACAGACGTTGAACGAGTGATCGTATTGAGTACGCGTGCAGCATAGCATAACCGTTCTTCTTTACGAGTAACTACTTGGTTACGGAACCTACGCACGTGACCCAGAAGCATAATTGCGCGAACAGTACGAGCTGTAAGCCCTAATTAAGTAAGTCAACGTAGACCCGTTAGGTAACCTTGGCACCTACTCAACTCGACTGGGACGTGGACTGAATTTGCATTTCTTTTTCTTAACCAGGCGACGTTCATTTGGATGACGGTTTTTTCGGTGCAACGTGGAAAAGTTTGCGGAGCGAGTGCTATAGCAACTGGATTTATCTCCCTCTTCCTGAACCGCAACGTCCAACTAACTGTACTTTAAATCACTCTCTTGGTGCTTGAGCAAATGGATTCGCGTTGAAATGCCTCCACCGCATAAAGATCTCGGGCGTTTGTACACTGGGATCACTCGATGAAAAGACGACTCCAGTTACACGGCGTGAAAAACCCCGGAAGGCGAAAATATATGGGGATGATTGTGATGATGACTTTCAATAGCAGTCATCATTATCATTTCGTTTCACTTCAATGAAAAGCGTTATCATCATCATCTTCATAATCTTTTCGTTTTTATTCTTTCATTCAATTTCTCTCTCTCCTCTCTCTCTCTCTTTCTATGTATATATATATATATATATATATATATATATATATATATATATATTGTAGCATTGATATTTGGCACAGGCCGGAACGCCAGCTGAAGAAGAGAAGGAAGAGTGTTGTTGCTGCTCGCGCTCGCTCCGCTTGACAGCTGGTCGGTTCTACCGCTACGTTTTCCACAAAGTAAACGTCTCTTCTGCTCACCACTAAAGGTGTACTATCAAGTGGTGGAGAGTGCTGGGTACCTTTTTCCATCCTGGAACTCCGCAACCGAACTCTACCTTCGCCATCAACAATGTCCATCGACGCTGCACAGCAGACGGCTCCTACATCTCCACCTGTCCACTGTCCCGGCGTCCCGAGAGAGCGAGATCCAGACATCTTCAACGGCACCGATGAGCAGGACGTCGAGGACTGGCTCTCTTCGTTCGAACGAGTAAGCGTCAACAACAGGTGGGACGAAAACGACAAACTGGGCCGCGTCCACTTTTACCTCAGAGGAGTAGCAGAGCTCTGGCTCAACAACCACGAAGCCGAGCTTACCGACTGGGCCACTTTCAAGACCACCTTCGCGGACGTGTTTGGCCGACCGACAGTGCGCAAGCTCCGTGCAGAACAGCGCTTGCGGGATCGCGCCCAACTGTCGGGAGAGGGTTTCACGTCCTACATTGAGGACGTCGTAGGCCTCTGCCGTCGCTTTGATCCTGACATGTCGGAAACCGCCAAGGTAAAACACATTATGAAGGGCATCGAGGACGATGCCTTCCACATGCTGGTGGCTAAAGACCCGCAAACAGTTTCGGAAGTCATCCAACACTGCCAAAGTTTCGATGAGTTGCGAAAACAGCGCATTTCAACGCGACGGCCTACTTTCGACATGACCAGCACGCCAGCATTGACCGTTGGTGCAATATCTCCAGAACAGACTGTATTGACCCCGCAAATCCAGCAATTTATCCGAGAGGAAGTGGCACGCCAGTTGTCCCTTGCCCCCTTGCTTCCCAGCAATACGCATGGGCTGACCTCGTCACTGCGCCAAACCATCGAAGAGCAAGTCTGCGAGGCACTTCCCCCCACGTACCAGCCACCACCTGTGTCCGCTCCCCTGACTTACGCTGACGTCGCGCGAAGGCAGGTACATGCGCCGTCAAACGTCGTCGACCCTGCCCACCAAGCGAACGCCTTCTACGCAACACACGTACCGGCAGGCTCGCATGTTCCCATTTACCGCCGTCCTTCAACGCTTCCCAACAACCCTTGGCGTACATCGGATAACAGACCTATCTGTTATTACTGTCGTCAGCCTGGCCATGTTGAGCGGTTCTGTCGCCGGCGCGTCCCTCACTCAGGCATTATTGATGGCACCTACGGCTACGCCCCCACAGAACCACCACAGACGCTGCCGTTCCATGCAGCTTCGGACACTTCTCCGCCGAGCCGCCGCGCCTTCAACCCACGCCGATCGCCTTCCCCGCGCCGACGTTCGCCTTCACCAATGCTTCGGCGTGCACCACCTGCCCAAACGGAAAACTGACCATCGCAGTTCCGGAGGCAAGAACTGCGCCACCGTCGAACTCCACAAGGCCTCGTTCTCTACCGAATAATGAAATAACTGTCTTGATTGAAGGTATCCCCGTTCAAGCATTAATAGATACCGGAGCTGCCGTGTCTGTATTGAGTGAAGCATTGTGTCGCAAGTTAAGAAAAGTTACGATTCCGCTTTCTGGTCTCTCCCTTCGTACGGCAACAGCGCATCACGTGAACCCTTCTATGACGTGCACGGCTCGGTTAATCATCCAGGGCGTTCTGTACGTGGTTGAATTTATCGTGTTTCCGCACTGCTCACACGACGTCATATTAGGCTGGGACTTCCTTTCCACACATCATGCCGTTGTTGATTGTGCCCGGGCCGAACTAGAATTGTCATCGCTCTCCGACGACGATTATAATAAGCCTTCTATTTCTCGTGTTGTCGTCGCCGCGGAGACTGATATTCCACCTATGTCTTCTGTTATTGTGCCGATCTCGTGCGACCATGCCGCTTTTTCGGACGTCATGTTCACGCCGTCAGAAGACTTCACTTCTCGAAAAAACGTTCTTCTGCCTTTTGCTCTTCTGACGGTCGAAGCCACTTGCGCAAACATTTATGCCACGAATCTCCTTCCTGTACCAGTCACCCTATTCCGTGGCGAATGCATCGGCCGCCTTGAGGACATCGATTGTGTTTGTACCAGTCAACTGCCCTATCAAGCAAAAAGCCTTGAGATCGCCAGTGTTACTTCCGCTCTCACATCCGCCACCTCTTCCCTCGACGTCTTCCTTCCATCGATTGATCCTGACCTTCCTGTTGACCAACGAACTCAACTCTTGACACTTCTCGACCACTTCCGCTCATCGTTCGACTTCAAACAAACCAGTCTGGGCCGAACATCTGCAATTGTCCATCGTATTGACACTGGCACCCACGCACCATTGCGTCAGCGTCCATACCGGGTCTCCCACGCCGAACGCCAAGTTATAGACGATCAAGTGTCTGATATGCTCAATCGTGGCGTTATACAGCCGTCTAACAGTCCGTGGGCCTCCCCGGTGGTACTGGTCAAAAAGAAGGACGGGGGCATCCGATTCTGTGTGGATTACAGGCGCCTTAACAAGATCACGCGCAAAGATGTTTATCCGCTCCCCAGAATTGACGACGCTCTCGACTGTTTGCAAGGTGCAGAATTCTTTTCTTCGCTGGATCTTCGATCGGGATACTGGCAGGTACCCATGGATGAAGCTGACCGCGCCAAGACTGCGTTTGTAACTCCGGACGGCTTGTACGAGTTTAACGTGATGCCGTTCGGCCTTTGTAACGCCCCAGCCACCTTCGAGCGTCTGATGGACAACATACTTCGAGGCCTTAAATGGCAGACGTGTCTTTGCTATTTGGACGACGTCGTCGTTTTTTCAAAAGACTTCGATACCCATCTTCTGCGCCTCGCAAGTGTCCTGCACTGCCTTACACATGCTGGGCTCCAACTAAATTTGAAAAAGTGCCATTTTGCCGCCCGGAAGCTCACCATCTTAGGGCATGTTGTCAGCAAGGACGGCGTTCTACCTGATCCTGGAAAACTCCGTGCTGTCGCCCAGTTTCCGAAGCCATCGACACTTAAGGAACTCCGGAGCTTTATCGGCTTATGTTCATACTTTCGCCGATTTGTCCGTAATTTTGCATCTGTCATGGCCCCTTTAACACGGCTACTTTCTGACACCGAGGGCATTTCGGCGTGGTCTTCCAATTGCGATAAGGCATTCGCGAAACTACGTCAATTGCTGACATCTCCACCGATTCTCCGTCACTTTGATCCTGATGCCCCTACAGAAATACACACCGACGCAAGTGGAGTCGGACTTGGCGCTATTCTTGCTCAACGCAAGTCTGGATACGACGAGTACGTCGTTTCTTATGCCAGTCGCACTCTTACTAGGGCTGAACAGAATTATTCAGTCACAGAAAAAGAATGTCTAGCCATCGTCTGGGCAATCACAAAATTTCGACCCTACGTCTATGGCCGTCCATTTGACGTCGTGACTGATCACCACGCCCTCTGCTGGTTATCGTCACTAAAAGACCCATCTGGCCGTCTCGCTCGTTGGGCGTTACGCCTCCAAGACTATGATATCCATGTCGTCTACAGGTCAGGCCGCAAACATTCAGATGCCGACGCTCTCTCCCGCTCTCCACTTCCCCATGAACACGGAAGTACTTCTGTATCCAGCCTCGATGCTGTGGCACTTTCGTACGCGGACATGCCCTATGAACAGCGCCAAGACGCTTGGATAGCCTCTATGATAGAGTTACTGTCTCGGCCGTCCCAAGTTACGCCCAATCGTTCACTGCAGCGCACAGCTCGACACTTTACCATCCGCGATGGACTCCTGTACCGTCGCAACTACCTTTCTGACGGCCGCAAGTGGTTGCTTGTGATTCCTCGCCACCTACGTGCCGACATTTGCGACTCTTTTCACGCGGATCCTCAATGCGGCCACGCCGGTGTGATAAAAACGTATGCACGTCTCCGGCTGCGGTACTATTGGCGCGGAATGTACCGCTTTGTCCGACAGTACGTGCGTTCGTGCTCCAAATGTCAACGCCGAAAAAGCCCACCACACATAGCCAATGGACAACTGCAGCCGTTGCCTTGCCCCTCCCGCCCTTTCGACCGCATCGGAATTGACTTGTACGGTCCCCTTCCCTATACGCCTAACGGGAACCGCTGGGTGATTGTCGCCATTGATCACTTGACACGCTATGCTGAAACTGCTGCGCTGCCAGAGGCCACATCACGTGAAGTTGGCTTATTTATCCTTCACAATCTCATTCTACGCCATGGCGCGCCTCGTGAGCTACTCAGTGACCGCGGCCGTACGTTCCTCTCCGAAGCGGTACAAGCCCTTCTTCGCGAATGCAACGTTGTGCATCGGACAACCAGCGCATACCATCCGCAAACGAATGGAATGACCGAACGGTTTAACCGCTCACTGGGCGACATGCTATCCATGTACGTGTCCGCTGATCACACCAACTGGGACCGCATACTACCCTTTGTAACTTACGCTTACAACAGCGCCACTCAGTCTACGACAGGATTCTCTCCGTTCTTCCTCCTTTACGGGCGCGAACCTTCCTCATTCATGGACACCATTCTCTTGTATCATCCAGACGCTTCGGAATCCACAACTCTATCTGAAGTCGCCACCTATGCAGAAGAATGCAGGCAACTCGCGCGTTCCTTAACCGCCCAAGATCAAGCGTACCAGAAGAACCGTCACGACGAAAACCTGTCTTCGCAGTCATACTCGCCTGGCGCCTTGGTATGGCTTCGGGTTCCCTCATCTGTTCCTGGTCTTTCCACCAAGCTACTGCCGAAGTACGAAGGCCCCTACCGAGTCCTACGTCAGGCCTCACCGGTTAACTATATTGTTGAGCCGGTTCAACCATCAACAGACCGACGGCATCGAGGCCGCGAGACTGTTCACGTAGATCGATTGAAGCCGCACTACGACCCACCCGTCGTACCCGTTCCATAGGTCGCCAGGATGGCTCCTTTTCTGAGGGGGGAGTGATTTGTAGCATTGATATTTGGCACAGGCCGGAACGCCAGCTGAAGAAGAGAAGGAAGAGTGTTGTTGCTGCTCGCGCTCGCTCCGCTTGACAGCTGGTCGGTTCTACCGCTACGTTTTCCACAAAGTAAACGTCTCTTCTGCTCACCACTAAAGGTGTACTATCAATATATATATATATATATATATATATATATATATATTGGTGTGTGTGTGTGTGTGTGTGTGTTCACTGCGCAATATAGATATCGTCATATCATCGTCAACAATGCCACGTGAAATACAATACGTTCCTTTCAGCGAGGAACAGTCGTTGTCGGAGTAGCTGAAAAGTGTGTTTTGTTGTGGCTTCCGTGAAAAGTTCTGGCAGCCCACGGCCCAATCTCGTTGCTGAAACCACAATCAAACGTAGTGGCCAGAGTTTTTCTGTGACTTGTAACTCTAGGCATATCGTGCACTCCCGAGAAGTGATTCGTGCTATAGCTCCATCTCAAGCAGAATTGACCGATAACATTTTAACAGGTAAGCTATTTATAACTAATGGTTCCTTGTGTCTCCTGTCACGAAACTGTCATCGTCATGAACGGGCATGTGCTATAAAAAATTGGGTAAATGCCACTATGCACAAATGGCCCACCAGAAATGAAAAGGGTGACAGTTAGTTCAACAAACTGCTGAGAAGCATGCGGGCCATCATCAAAGCAATGAAATCATTGTCAATGACAAGTACTGTGGTTGGAAAACCGAGAATTATAAGGCGGAGATGCAGGCCAAACTTAGTACAACCTCACTACAGCCAAGTTTAAGCCAAGTTCTATTTCTACCTTATTACAGCCAAGTTCAAGCCAAGTTCAATTTCATTGCAGCCAAGTTCAAGCAATGTTCAAGCTCATTACAGCCAACTTCAAGCCAAGTTCAACCTTGTTCCAGCCACTGAGTTCAACATCGCTGTAGCCAAGTTCAAGCAATGTTCAAGCTCAATATAGCCAACATCAAGCCAACTTCAAGCCAAGTGCAACCTTGTTGCAGCCAAGTTCAATCCAAGTCCAACCTTATTATGGTCAAGTTTAAGGCAAGTTGAGCTTCGTTACAGCCAACTTCAAGCCAAGTTCAACTTCTTTGCAGCCAAATTCAAGCCAAGTTAAACCTTATTACAGTCTAGTTCAAGGCAAGTTGAGCTTCTTAAAGCCAAGTTCTGCCTAGATACAGCAATAAATAAGCATGAGGCCGATAACCTCCACTGTGTGTCGAGCTTTGCATGGCTTTACTTGGCAAGCTTTGGGTGATTTGTTTTTTTTCGCGCCGTCCCTTGTCTCTTTTGCATACATCGATCAGCGTTCGCACACCACTCTCCGACAGTCTTCCTACTTCAGTTCCCAAGTCCCAAGTCAGCTCTTAGGGACCCATACTTAGCCCATTCCTCTACTTTCGTCTATCTGTTTCACCTGTATGATATTTTCACCAAATACACTCCTGCCTCCCACGGCGTAGGAAGTTTGAGAGGCTTTCGTCACGCCTGATTCAGAGGAGATAAGCTCGTTAATATTGCGCGCTCTGTTTAAACAGGGCTTACGACATTGGCAAGAATGGCACGGACTTTGAGAACTGGACACGGCCTGCCAAGAAAAAGGCGGGTAGGGGGAAATAGAACAAGGGGGGAGGGGTGGCGTCTCGAGCGACGCGGAACGAGTCGTTGTCAAGGTTACTCGGGTTCGAGAGTGAAGCATTGAGAAATATTCTGGCATCTTTTGCGACCGTTTCGTTGAAGTCTCGAGACGGTATGCCACGTCGTAAAACGCCGCCATAATCTTCAAGTGTCCAGAGTCCGTGTATCAGCGATCGTCTCTGATTCGGAGGGGACGCGCATATTATGTCATCGCTTCTCGGAAAGAGAAAGATCATTTCACATTGAACACGGTCTCGTCAAAACGCAGTATTGCTACGGACCAGTGAGATTGCTATTGAGAAATAAGTTGGTTGCGTCTAAATTAATCTTTTATAGCGAAGTGGGGCAACTATGTTATGGGTTGTCCTGTGCAGCGCATCCTAGTGGGTCGGCTTCCTCAGAATCGGAATCGAAAATTTATTAATAAACGACGTGTACAATAACGGGAATTTAGTATACAAGAGGAGGGCCAGTAGTCAAGCGACTGTATTGGGCTCCCATCTGAACGCCACTCGTACAAGGAGACAATGATCCGCCTTAATGATCGCCATCACGCATTCTCGCTGACTGCTGTCCAATCAACAACTTTCCAGTATAAATATTCGAGTTACCGATTCTTGGGCGATTTCTTAAAATGGGATTCTTGAAAATTCTCTCAGAGCGTGTAGGTGCGAGCTTGTTGGGAAACAAACAAAAAGGATGGAAAAAAGCAATATTTGTGTAAGCTCTGATTGATTTATTGATTTATGGCGTTTCCAAGAGGGCAACCGATTCTGAAGTATACTGCCTGTGGTGCAACTAATTAGTACATCGATAATATATGCGGGAAATTGATTGTGCTAAAGTTGATAAGGAGTCCACGCACCAACAGATTGATATATTGTGTCTTCTTTGTGGTGTTCTTTTCGCGTTTACCGCAATTATTTTCCTGAATGGAATGACCCAACTATCTCCTCGAAAGGTCATAATCTTTCGAATTTTTCTCAATATTCTTCTCCTCATATCATGGCTCATACCTAATGCAGAGCTTTGGCCTAGTAGTAAGTGATTTGTTCTGTATTTACTTAACCTATAATTAACTAATATAACTTACTTGAATACGAAATATTGGTAATAACATATTCGAAAAATGAACAATTTAGCTAGATATTCTTTTACACTATCTGATGACTTCCTCAATGGCGAAGAAAACATCTCTGTGATTGTAGCCCGGAGCACAGGCGAGAGAGAGAGAGAGAGAATAAGGATGAAAAGAAGGCAGGGAGGTCAACCATGGCGGGGCCTGGTAGGCTACCTTGCTCTGGGAAGGGGGTAAAGAAACAGTAACTGAATCTGATTCTTCCAGACGCAGATTCCGAAGACGTGATACTACGAATTTTTTCCTCAATGCCGTGTGATCCCGTGACAGTATAGAAATAAATAAAACAATGAACTTATTGTTTACCTCATTCTCAAGAAAAAGTGGGAAGAGGAAGGCGGAATTGACGGCTTCATTAAAGAAACACCGAAGATGCAACGGCTTCAGTTCACTGCATTGACGAAGTGGATGAAATCAGAGAATGACATGAAACTCAATGAACATATACCGGCCATCATTTAAACGTTTCGATTGTGTGTTTGACGTAATTCTTAACGATTTAGAGTACTTGGTACTCTAATGTTTGAGAGCATAAAGCCGTCCTGTGGGCCCCGCACTTGACGAGGAAGTCTTGACAAAAATTGTGACAAGCGCATGAGAAGGGCTTGTACAAGTTAATCAGAGAACACGACATCCAGATGGAGCCTTCCTATGAGGACTCAAGTAAGGCACAAAGAGAAGCCGTTTCTGCGCCTGCATGTGAGTGTTTCATTCACAATGCGTGCGTGCGTGCATGCGTGCGTGCGTGCGTGTGTGCGTGTGTGCGTGCGTGCGTGTGTGTGTGTGTGTGTGTGTTCATTCATTTCATATGTGGGTGTCTGCGTTTCTCAGTTCGCTACATATGTGATTATCTGCGTGTGTGTGTTCTTGCTTGTCCCTTTACGCCCCCTCCACCCCCTTTTTTTTTTACCATGATAATCCGCGTTAGTGGCGCTTCTCCACAAATCCACAGGTGCAGCCAGCGCAAACACTCGTGTCCAATGAACAAACGAAAATAAGAAATTTCGTCTGATAAAACAGGAAAGATATCATTGATTACGAGTCTGAAGCAATACTTGCTAGACTGCGCGGCGTGAACGCGAGTCTATCGCTCAACATAGAATAAAAAAAGTAAACCGAGAAAAAATGTCGCGACATAAAATGCTAAGCAGATGCGACACACGCAGAACACGAAGTGGATCGTATGAAAAAGCGGGGAAAGGGAAACCAGAAAGCGCTTTATATAAAGGAAAGAAATAGCGAAAAAGAATGAGTGGCACACAGCCTTGGCACTTTCACCACTGTTTCTGGTGTTTTGTTTTGTTTCGTTTTGTTTTTCGATTGCCCCGGAGGGTGGTATACGGCTGACCTAACCTTGAATCGGACCGGCTTGGGTGGTATGGCGTTGCGGGGATCTGCTATCGTATGCTGCAAGGGCGCCGAGGATAGTCTCAAGGTAAGGAATCGAAAGCCAACTGTGGGTACACGGGAATGTGATTCCTTGCCCAGTTGTCTCCCTTCTCTTGGATACGCTTCCTTCCCTCGGCTGTGTCGCCATTGGCCCCGAGGACATACCGTGGCGCCATCTACGTGATGACGTCACTCATTGGATAGCGGGTTGTCTTTGTCTGCTAGAACACCGCATTTCCTGCGCTTCTGCTGTGGACACCGTGCGTGATTCCCTTTGTTTTGAAGCTCAGTGCTTAAAGAAGCGGTAAGACCTTATAATACGGGCAAGCAAACTACGAATCGGTGCCACCTGTGGCGCTCTCGTCTCTAATCTGCGTCGTAAAATCGCGACTAAGGACCGGTGCAGCCATGGGGGACGATGCAAGCGGTGTCGCGAAAGCAAAGCTGACGTATTGCAGATTAAGCATCCTATCTGTGAAGGCAAAACGATCGCAGTGCTGGCCTCTCTATTGAAAGAAGAAGGAAGGAAGAAACTTTAGGCTGAAAGACGGGGAGGTTAGCCAGTTCTTAGACTGGCTGGCTACCCTGTGCTGAAGAAAAGGGTGAGGGGAATATGAGATATTAAAAAGAAATGTTGCGGAGAGACAGAGAGAGAGAGAGAGAGAGAGAGAGAGAGAGAGAGAGAGAGAGAAAATTACAAAAAAATGCGACAAAAGAAAGGCAACGTCAAAGAGTATAAGACACTAAAGTCTGTGTTCCACTTATAAGACGAGACATAGTTTCATTCTCGCGAAAATGGCTGATTCTCGTTAGTCTCGCAGGCTCATAGAATTTAATACATAAAAAATAGATCAAAATCAATGCATCAATAAGTGAATCAATTAAGAAATCAACCAATACACCGACTGGTAGGGAGAAGAACATAGCTTTTTTTCGCCGACTCGACTGTAAGGCGAATGCATGTTTGAAATGGTGTATACGATGATCGACTGCTTGAACGGGTTCGATGACATGGTCGTGTGTTCCATCCCGACGGCAGCGGTAGCGATTCGAGGGAGGCGACATGGTAGATGCCCATGTACTCAGTGATGGGCATCCCCGCGCACTGTAACCGAATGGAATCATTTACCAGCATTATTCATAAATAGCATAGACTCAATTGAACATATTGTATCTTGACCTGTATTGTTAAAGTGTTAAATGTTCTTTCTCATTCATTGTTTGAGTTATGTCCTTATTCTTCGGGCTTTTCATGTTCTTGATCTTCTGTTGTCCTTATTACGAGCTTTGTAAATACGTCCCTCCTGCTTGGGCCCTTCACTGGGCCTGCAGTATTATGTAAATGTAAATAAAATGTCAGTGCACTTTAAATAAACGTCAGAAGGCCGGAATTTCCGGAGCTTTCCTCAACTGGGTCCAGCGTGACCATGTTTCGGTTTTGGGAAGTAAAAATCCGGGTATTTTATTAAGGTGGACTCATACGGAGCAATATAGGCTGTCTTGTATGAATCCTGAGTACATTTGCGGCCGAACAGTATACTCAAGACGTTCGTCTAATCTTCCTGTCCGACACTCGCGCGGGCGTTTGCCTCCGACGTCAGCTGTAAACGACGCATTTTGCTGGTCTCGCCGCTAAACGAGTTAACGTAAGCTTTCTCTGCTGGTCTAAGGCACGGTGGAGATACGGATGTCTGTGAAGCGCTGAAATGTTACGTGCTGCCTAAGCTGCTTTACAATCGGTGTTATGAGGAGTGCTATCTTTCTTTCAGTGCGTTCACGTCGGGAAAAGCCTTTGAAGTGTTTTTTTTTTCTTTTTGATAAAATGCTTTGCATATGGCGGCGCGTGCCTGCACTCCATTCGCACTGAGAACGTACTTCGTACGCTTCGAAATCGTGAGCAAGGCATTCTCCTTTCTTTGTAGGCACTGAACTCTTTTCTTCAGAGTTTGTGGAACGTCTTTCGTACCGATTCAGCACCGAAGGCTTTGCGAGTCTCTATCAGCTGACAGACTCGGCCGTTCGGGGTCAAGTACCTTTCTGCACTGACCACTTCATTTCAGACGTCTGTCTATGATTTACAACGCCAGAAAACAGTAAACCACTTCTAGGTGAAGACCTATGCGGATGAGCAAATTTGTGATTTTTTATGAGGGTAAACTGTTGTACAAAATAAACAAGGATGACCAATGACGCATAACTGTCTGTCATTGCCTTGCCTTTCCCGGTACTCTTCTTTTAAAGTTATAAACAAACTCGCTCAACGAAACGCTGCAATGATTCCCACATATACTATTACGTGTTCACTGGTTCGACCTTACGTACATACATACATACATACATACACACACATACATACATACATACATACATACATACATACATACATACATACATACATACATACATACATACATACATACATACATACATACATACATACATACATACATACATACATACATACATACATACATACATACATACATACATACATACATACATACATACATACATACAGCAATATTCTTCAAGATACTCCTATTTGTATTGCCGTTGACCCTCGCTAAGAGCAGCAAGCAGCCAGAGAGCTCTTGGAAGCATTCCTTATCAAAAAACAAAGGGTCTAACTGTGTCAGTGACACATCTATAACGTCGCACAGGACAGAAATGCACTTTCTCGATAGCTTTTTGTCTCGACCATGTTGCTGTGCGTCATGAGTTGGTGGCTGTTCACGTGCGCGCTGAAATGAATTCTTTATTTCTGTGCGTTTCTCGAACTGTCATTAAACAAACGGTAGTCGGCGCTGCTCTTTCTTCTCCTACTGCTCCCTCCTTTTTTCACGGTATGTTTCTTTCCGCCTCAGTCATCTGTACCTAAGGCAGTTAAGCACGAACACGCCCAAAAAGAAGTCCTGTTGTATTGCCGTGTTTTCCCACAACGTGACCGCACGTGCGCCGCGCTGTTAACTAATTACTTTATTTATTTATTTAATTGTTTATTTATTTTTACATACTGCAGCCCTATTCAGGGCTATCGCAGGAATGGGACGTTATATAATACTAGGCAACAGAGAAAAAATACAAACATATAATACAAATTGTGAAGCAAGTACACTTATAACAAAACAAAAGTAAAAATGAAGTTAATTACGCGTCAGTAAGATATTCATCGACAGCAATTATGAAGTCGGTTAGTGGTAAGGAGCGAATGCTACCAGGCAGGGAATTCCACACTTCTATTGCACACTTCTAATGCCTCAGTATGAACGGCCAGTCATAGAGGTGACCACGAATTGTTTTAAGGGTCAACGATCGTGTTCCGTTTTCATGCTATACTTTTTAAAATTCGAAACATATCTGCGTAATTAACCATAAATCAATCTTATTCTTAGAAAATACATCAGGAAACTAAATACTGATTGGCACGCTTGCAGTTCTTTTTTTTTAACAACGAGACGCAGGACAACTGTTTACGTGCCACCTAAGCTACATCTTTTTTTTTTTTTTTACATTCCGATCGCTTGTTATGTTTACATACCTTCCACAAGCACCGTCAAAAATAAAATTACCAGAGAGCAGACAGTATGCTCGGCACTTTCCGAACTCACTTTCCAAAGAGCAGTCTGTGGCGTGTTCCTTTTGACAGTACCGCTTATAGGCGGTAAGTAATTACCACTGCAATTTTTTTTTCTCGCACCACAGCCTTAAGCGGCATTCCATTTATCACTTTATCTGCTTCGTGCCCCAACATATATAAGCACCACCGCATCATCCGGTTCGCGTGCGGCTCGAAAAACGACGCTTATTCGAATACTTGTCTTTTTTTCACTTATTTTTTTTTCTTGTTTATATTCCACGTGCCTCTCCGGTTCATTAATCTTTCTCGCTTTTTCACCTAAAGAGTGAAGACCTGTTGCTACAGCCACGGCTGCTGGACAGCTTAGCCACCGTGAAACGGACAAGCGCGTTAGAATGTATATATATATATATATATATATATATATATATATATATATATATATATATATATATATATATATATATATATATATATATACCTTAGCCACTAGACCACCGTGGCGGGGCACAATATATATATATATATATATATATATATATATATATATATATATATATATATATATATATATATATATATATATATATATATATATATTTGTTTATTTATTTATTGTGCCCCGCCGCGGTGGTCTAGTGGCTAAGGTACTCGGCTACTGACCCGCAGGTCGCGGGTTCGAATCTCGGCTGCAGCGGCTGCATTTCCGATGGAGGTGGAAATGTTGTAGGCCCGTGTGCTCAGATTTGGGTGCCCGTTAAAGAACGCCAGGTGGTCGAAATTTCCGGAGCCCTCCACTACGGCGTCTCTCATAATCATATGGTGGTTTTGGGACGTTAAACCCCACATATCAATATATATATATTGTGAAGTGTCAATGAAGTTTTGTCTCTGCTGTTTCTTTTTACGTTGCCTGAATGTATAGATGACTTCAAGCTGCAAGCGTTGTACCGCAAAAAACTTCCGGTCGCCCCATTTACCCGCTCTTAACGTCAAAACTGAAAGCGCGTTTTCAAGTTCTTTTCAAGGGTAAGGAAAGTCTCTATTTCATTTTGCACATAAAAGGAACGTGCGTAAAGTACAGGGGAAAGTTTTATAATTTTTATGTAGCTTAAGGAAACATTCGAATTAGTATAGTTGGCTAAATAGGGAAGAAAATAGTAGAAAATCAGCATGCTATTTCTTAAAGATCTCGTTCTCCATCGATGCTATTACGACACATCGGTGGACAAAACCGTATGTCATCAAGGGCCTGTGTTTGTACACATTGAAAGGGTCTATAAACTGGACCCATAAGAGATGTCGAACTGATGACGCCTTTTCTGATTTGCTTGTTAAATTTTTGTCTTTATCATCTCTCGCACCGTAATTTGTTGTCCTGTCTTTTGGAAAATTTGATAGAGGACGTTTTGAACATCACTTGTCTGGGACTTTTCTTCTTTTTAAGCTACGTTATTGCCCACGCTGAACAGCGAGGGTGGATAAGAAGTAAAGTAAAAGAAAAAAAAAACCCAGCTCCACTTTGCGGACGCCAACAAAATGGCGAAGCTTACCGCCTTTCTTTCAACTGAGCCTATCGCATTTGTATGTTTCTTAGGTCTTTCAGATATTTTTTATCACTGCTTTCCACTAAACTCTCTTTGTTAAGCTTTGACGTGTTACCTGTTATTACCATCAAGTATCACGGAACACTGGCGTGACAATGTTAACACGCCCACCCTTTTTTTTTTCGTCTAACTTTTGTCTTGCTCCTTCTTGTGTGGAAGTTGTTTGTCGCGGGATTTAAAAAATTTATGTCGACCATAGGCGTCTACAATGATAGCCTTCTGATAATCCACATGGATTTATGTTTCGCACGCCCGTTTGAGGGGCTAACTGTTGCCTTTATTAGAGTACCACGAGCAGTGATACTCGCTCTTCTAGTGGTAAAAACCTTCTCATGCCAGCCCGCGTTACCAAGGATCTTGGAGCACTTCGCTGCTGAAGAAGAAAATAAAAAGAAGTTAATTCACGATTTCCGTGCAAGAGTCATGATAGAACGGTGATAGGTCGTGCCCTGTAGTGGAATGCAGCATGATTTTGACCACCAATTAACGTGTGCCTAATTCAGTGTTATATTTGCGTTCTTCAAGTTTGCCCGCCATCTAAATACGGTGATAATCCCCGGGATTCGAACGCACCTTTTCGCGTTAAGCCACCACCGCTAAGCAATCACAGTGGATCAAGAAGAAAGAAAGAAAGAAAGAAAGAAAGAAAGAAAGAAAGAAAGAAAGAAAGAAAGAAAGAAAGAAAGAAAGAAAGAAAGAAAGAAAGAAAGAAAGAAAGAAAGAAAGAAAGAAAGAAAGAAAGAAAGAAAGATGGTTGCGTGGGGGGCGGGGGGACGCTCGAAATAATGCGGAATGCGGAGAGCAACATCCATTCATCAGTCCCATTAGCTCGCTGTCGGGGTATTAACGCGGCATGCCTTGGAGTTCCTTCTTTCTTTTTTTTTTTTTCGTCGCCTCCAGTCGGCATCATACGTGCTGCAAAAGCCCATCGCCTCGCACAAACTCAGCCCAGTGTATAAGTGATGAAACCAAAGCGAGTAAAGAAAAAAGAGAGAGAGAGAAGCGACGTAAAAGAAGCGCGTAAGCGATGAAAGCAAAGCGAGACAAAAAAAAAGAAAAGCAAAGTAAAAGAAAAAAGTGCGACGAAATAAGGCGCGAACTAAAGATAGCGGGTGCGAAGAAGATGCCGACGAATGATGGAGTAAATTAAGAGAGATACGAACGTCGTGCGGCAACATAAAGAGATGACAGCGAAGAAGCGGGAAACGCCAAGAAAAATGAAAGGCAGGTAGACAGCTGTAGTGGACGAGAAATTCTCAGGTGGACGGAAAAAACACTTAGCAGCGTGTTTTTCTGTTCTATCTCACATTGCTCGCTGTGCTTAGGTACGAGTTTAATAATAATAATAATAATAATAATAATAATAATAATAATAATAATAATAATAATAATAATAATAATAATAATAATAATAATAATAATAATAATAATAAAAGACTCAATTTCTCCTGCAATATAACAGAAAGGTGCCAAGCGTAAATGCATCCCAGGCCTGACAGAGGCTCCTGCTCCGTTCATGAAGTTGGCTGCAGCGAACAGATTATTTGTACGATAAAGGCATGCGGTACACTACCATCTTACAATATAACAAAATATAACAGCAAATGACACGAAGCAAAATGATGTATGCAAAAGTTCAACACATTGTCCCATTCAGTTGTACATCACTAACATCAGTAGCACTCCAGTAAAGCATACTCGGCTACTCTATTTCTGTAGAGTAGCCGAGTATCGGAGCGTACTCGGCTACTCTATTTTTGTAGAGTATTTCTGTGGAGAAAAAAGAGGTTACCCAAAATAAAACAGAAGTAGCAAAAGAAAACTGCATACAGCGTGTTGAAAGAAAATGTATTAACATGGTAAGTAGAGTTCACTTGCAAGAGTTCGCATTGCAATGGAGCGTTCACACGCCCTCATGTCGAGTTTCACTGACAGTGTATGGACTAACACATCATTCTTCAGATGGTAACGCATAGCCGTTTATCACGAGCACTTATCCGTTCTAGGGTCAAAGTCCTTCAAGAAGATGTTCACCTTTTTCTGAAGTTGCATTTCAGGCCACGGTCTTAGTAAACTCCGTAATGGGCCAGGGGGCATCTAAACTTGCTAGTTTCTTCTGTAATTTTTCTTTTTCATTTGCGTACTTTACGCATTCCAAAATAATATGTGTAGCTTTGCCATCTCCGTCACCTAAGCATTTGTTTTTTTTCGACTTGGTGGTTTCGTGTACAGTGCTGTCCCTGTGTGCCTGACACCACTTCTTTCATAGCATTAAGTTTTTAAACTAGCGTTATGAAAATCCCACCGAAAAGTGAATCAATTGTTGCATTATTCACTGAAAGTTCTTGTACACCTGTACCTCATAAAAAAAATAAATACTAGGGCGAAGTCCTTGGATGTCTCACCAGAGGTGAAATGTCAGCGGCGTCGGTGTCATCAGACTCAACAGAAGTGAATAAAAATGATAGTCTGATTACGTCATACAATGACGTAATCATAGTGCTACAAGTATACAAGAATTGTGACGTCCTCATAACATCTCTGTTACGTCCAGTAACCTGACGTAACATGATTATATCATCGCATGACACCTTTGCTTTGTCGAAAATTCGCTAATCTCCGAGGCAATGCAAAACAAAATGGGGTGCTGAAAGCTTTTAATGCCTCCGATCCCGGAGTCGGTGCATTACCGAATAGAGTGTAGAATGTTTCCAATACCTCATAAGTTTCTAATACATGAAGAGAGCAAATATCAAATTAGTTTCCAATATTCGAACCTCTTCTATTCCGCATGGTTCATGCGACTCCGTGAACAATAGAGTGCAGACTGTAAGCTCGACATTTCGCCATGTTAGTTTATTTGATTGATTGATATGTGAGGTTTAACGTCCCGAAATCACCATTTGATTATGAGAGACGCCGTAGTGGAGGGCTCCGAAAATTTCCACCACCTGGTGTTCTTTAACGTGCACCCAAATCCGAGCGCACGGGCCTACAACATTTCCGCCTCCATCGGAAATGCAGCTGTCGCAGCCGAGATTCGATCCCGCGACCTGCGGGTCAGCAGCCGAGTACCTTAGCCCCTAGACCACCGCGGCGGGAATTAGTTTATTTCCAAAGTGAATCTTCTTCAAGAAGAAAAAAACAAGCTAAGAACATTAATCGTATTGTGGCTTAGAGTGTTGGCTACGAGAGCTATAATTCATTTTTCAATTCTCCTTGGCTCAAGGCAGGTCATTATTGGAACATGTCAGGCGAAAGTTTGGGTCTTTTTTTTTTCTTGTTGTTTTAGAGTGCTTCGAAACTTTACGACTTTTCAATTAACCTGATACTAAGCTACAGCTTTAAATGGGAACGACTAAGTACTTCGCAAACGAAAGCCCGGAAGCCCCGAAAAACCCCGCCGTACCATCTGCCGAGTTTCATGCATTTTTTTTTTTTCTTGGCATCCCATAAACCTTCCCACCCTTGACCCACTTAAAATAGCCCTTCAAGCTTGTGTAAGAGAGAAACATTCTTGAGTCACCAAAAGCTCGCACACAACGTCAAAGTAAAAAGCAGAAAACCTAAGCGAGAAACTTAATCGTACGCGCAGCACTCTCCCGAAACAATAAAACAATGTCTACCGAAACCACGCGGCAAACAAGAGTGCTCGTGACAAGATCCCGATGGTAAGCAGCGCCGCCTCACAAGAGACAAAGTGAATTCGAACATACAAAACGGAGTTTCGCTTGAAACACCACAAAATTAAGAAGCGAAGGCTTGCCCTGCTTCGTGTGGTTTGTGTATATATAGCGCATGGATTGTCTCGAGAACAAGTGCTTTCTCAGCTGCTTAAGCACGAAACGAGAAAAACTTTCTGTCACCCCATACCCCCTCAACTACTGCGCAGCAGCGATTTTGAACTGCAAAAGAGGACAATGTTGGGCTATTTAGTATCGCACGGTACAACGTTTTTTTTTTTTTTATGAAGCGTTGCCTGCTTCTCCGAACTAATCTTTTATCTCGTTTCCAGCTCGCTTCACCTTTCGTTGTTCCCTTTCTGTTTCGTGGGTGTAGCTAAAACAGTTTTAGTTTTCCCGTCCAACACCTTTTTTTCGCCAACGGCTATGTATGACTCCCTTAACAGGGACACGTGAACTCCCTTTGGAAGACAATTGTGTTTTCGTCGAGGAGTTGTGGTATTTTCCGCGGTGACTCGGGAGTCATTGACGGTAAACTTGGCGCCAAAAACGCGACAATCAAAGAACACAAAAGAACACACAGCTGTGAGTCTGTTTCTTTGTGGCCCTTGTGTAGCCGTGCGTTTGGCGCCGAGTTTATCGTTAATACTGTACATAGATTAACTCGCCAAAGAGATAGCACTTCTTAATAACGCATACTTTTTTTTTTCTGAAAGTATCTGAAGCCATTTTCGTGCTGACTGCTTCGAAGAAATAAACAAACATGTGGACGCTTCATTTTCACCTTTAAGAGTTTAACGTGATAGAATAATCAAATTTCACAAAAAGGCTCTGTTTTTCATTCAACAGATTTCTCTCTCTCTCTCTCTCTCAGCTGAAGGCTACCCGTCACGGTGGCCGTGCTAAGGCACTTCGCTGCTGACCCCTACATAGGTCGTGTGATCGAATTCCGGCCTCAACGGTGGCATTTTCATATTTTCATATTTCTTCATATTACAAATATTTTTTATATTTTTTTCATATGGTGGTTTCTGTGACGTCAAACCCGAACACTTAAAAAGAAAGTTCAACATAGCAGCGACATCCAGCAGGCACACACACGCACACATACGCGTGCAAACTATCACCGGCTTCTATATTTATTAGCACCAACTTGCAATTTTCGCTTACGGCTTACGCCACTTTATCGCTCGCAACCAAAGACTCTGGTGTCGGCATCGACACCAACACTGGAATTTCTGCGAAACGAACTCTTTAACGTGACAGCATTATAATGGCGTCATGGATGCGCTGTATCCAGTGCTATCTTCACCATGCCTTGTGTGACCGCAGTCCGGTTATAACAAGCCAACGAAATTAACGTCATATTAATTGTGCTCTTCGTGAAGCACAGCACCTTTGTTACTCGTAAACTAGAAGCACGCAACTGATCTGGCACGTGCGACCAACACATTGCTAATGGTTCCGTGAATAGAAAAAGAACAGAATAGAATAGATGTTTATTTCATGAGCAATACAGATCATGGGGAGTGAGAGAAAAAGATGTTTTCAGACAACTTTACGAAAATCTCACTCCGTGTATCTTCGACTTGGGTCAGCATTTGACCACAGACACCATCACTACATCAACGGAATATATACAAGTAAAAAAATAACATGTTTTCACACTATTATCATCGAGAAAAAGTTGTACAAAAAGAAAACAATTCAGTGAATAAATAGTACACGATGCTGCATACATCCTATTACAATAACCATTTCGAATCCGGGAAGCTGGCAAAGCACGCAAAACGTTATCTTGCTCTAAACGACCGCGAGATAGCACGAAATTCCCTATAGCTTCGAGATAGCATGCGCAATAGTAACAAGCCGGAATTTCGACTATCCACCGAGCTTGAAGATGTTACTTTTATCTGGGGTTTTACGGATCATAACCCCGATGATGATTGTAAGAGCCGCCGTAGTGGTGGGAGGCTCTAGACATTTCGACAATCTCGTGTTCTCCAATGCGCACTGACATAACGCAGAACACGGGCCTGTAGCATTTGGCCTTTGTCAAAATTCCACCGCCACGCTGGGTTCGAACCCGCGACCTACGGTTCAGCATCCAAGCCCCGTATCCACTGTTCCACCTATAAGCGCACCGAGCTTGAAGAAGCTTTTCCACTTCGAGTCGGCTTGAGTGAATGTGTGAGATACCGTGCGTGTTGTTTTTCGTATATATTGCAACGGGTATGAGCCGAGAGAGGAGAAAAGGAGGAAGACGTGAACTCCCGCAGATACCGACGCCATTATTACTGGACCATGAACCTCGCCCTGCTAATAAACACCCTTCGACTTTAACCGTAACAGTTGTGTGGTAGAGGTGCTGGGTTAGTCGAAATAAATTCATTTTTAGTCCTATAGGCAAAATGCGGGCAAGCGAGGTTTGGCGTGTGTATGCTTTAGTATTACTCAGGTGCTGGGTAAGTTGAAATAAATTCATTTTTAGCCCTATCGGCGAAATGCGGGCAAGCGAGGTTTGGCGCGTGCATGGCTTATAGTATTACTCTTTCTTTCTTTCTTTCTTTCTTTCTTTCTTTCTTTCTTTCTTTCTTTCTTTCTTTCTTTCTTTCTTTCTTTCTTTCTTTCTTTCTTTCTTAATCGCATTGCACAGTGATCCATCCATACTGTGAAATAGACGCGTCATCCACATATAGGCTCTGCGCCATGCTCCCGACCAGGCTGCAGAAACTAGGTGCCTTTCTCCTCTTCTAACCACTACCACCACCGCCACCATCCACATGCTCAGCAGCGCAACGTTTCGGTTGCTACAGGCAACAGCGACGATCATGCGTTCATTATCCAGGCAATAACAAAACGTAACAAACGTAAAATGACAGGTCACCTCAATAGCCTTGACAAAAGGTCGTTTTGCCGTTAGTAAAACGGATGATCGCCGATAAACGCGTGGTTGGAGGAGCATCAAATACTGGAAACGGATCATGTATGGATGTGCATGTGAGTTGCCCAACTTTGGGGGCCGCATTTGATTGGGATGGTAAGTGCCCACTGCCTTCATGGTTATAACTAGACACTGCCGATGTTTCAGGCTGGGTCTTCTCTTTTGCGTTCGTCTGCGAGAGTCATGTAAAGCTTGTGTTCAAGCATGCCTGGTTTTGGTAGGTGAATGTTCGTTTGGACTCGCACAACTACCTTGTAAATACTATGTACATACCTAACATATAGATCTTTACGTTTCATTTCTCTGTTCTTCGTTTGCCATGTGCTATACATATGTAAACATACCTTTTTGTCACAATTTTTGGTGTGCCTGTGGATATTGTGTTCCGTCACGATGTTCTGTTGAATTGTACTTGATGTTCACTGTTCGTGAGAACAAATTTCTCTAAAAGCGGAGGCAAAATCGCTGATGCGGCCTCATCAAGTGCGAGACTCAAAATGCAGCTTTCAGCTCTGCCATAGCGGAGTACCGAGTACTCTAAATCGTTAACCACTCTCTCTACACACACTTCATCGTTTATCATCTTTCAGCATTGCCACTGGTGAGTAACTTGTCCTGAACTCGTTCATGCTGTACTTTTTGTCCACACGGCCTCATCCAGTGTGAAGCGCAAGGGACGGCTCTATGCTCTCTTATAGTACTATAATTCGTTAACCACTTTTTCTAAGCACGCGGAGTGCATTACTGCTCTGAATCAAGTGTGAGGACAAAGGGACGGCTTTCAGTTCCCCCACACTAGAGTACCGAGTACTATAAATCGTTAACCGCGCTTTCTAATCACTACAAAACTTCCCTACATGAGGTAAAACGGCATTCACCTTCATTAGGTTCATTGATTTATTCACTCATTGTATAATTATAAAAGTGGAAGCAGAGCTAGTGGTGAAGGAAGCAAAATAGGAGGAAAAGAACGGCAGGGAGGTTAACCAGTCTATGGTCAGCCGGTTTGCTACCCTGCGCATGAGAGTTGTGCCTGCACAGTGCGTATATAAGGCTTTGTTTGGACTGCGCTGCACTCTTTCGCCTATACATTCGTCTGCGTGCCGTCTGCTAGCTCCTGAGCAGACGTGAACAGTATACACACACAAAAAAAAAGCGCTCGAAAGCAAGGCACACACTCGGTGCCAGTGAAAGAACAAGAAACAAAGAGTAGAAAGATAGACAAATGAACTGCGGAACAGGAACAGGCCACTTATATAGCCTTTACTCACTGCCGAAGCACTGTAGCAACAAACGCGCCACAAAGTTTAGCCCTGAAATGCGCAAAGGCTAAACTGGAAACACTGCTAGACGGGAAAGTTTTTTTTTTCTTTCACGCCGCACTGTTCCTGCTTTGCACTGCCGGCTACAGTTCGTTTTAGCTTTATTTATTTATCATAGAACCCTTCAAACTCTTCCTCTGTCTTAGTGCCTGTACTTTTTTTTTCGCCGTACTTCTTTTTTCTCGGTTGCTCTTGGTTTTTGCAGGGTGACTTCTTTCGTTAAAAGCCTAGTTTCTTTTCGAAAGTTTCCCCGTCACGTTTTATTGTACCTACTTTTTTTTATTTTGTCTTTTTAAGAGCTTAGCCGTATTTTTTTTTCTGGCCCTTTTACCGTCTGCGCTTCTTCCTGCGAACGGCGTACGCGTACGTACTTCTGTTTTCCTCTGTATGTGTGCTTTTGAAACGGTTCCTGCTAGCGCAACAGGTACGGCCCTTTAAAAAAAACTCCCTTCCTATCTCCCACACTTCCCAGGCACCGTCGCCGCTACGTTTTTGTTAACGTATTCTCTTTGTTGTCTTTCTTTGTTTTTGCCAGAAAGAAGGAGAGTTGGCACCGAGTTCCATATAGCGCCCATGTCCCGACCCTGAATTTTTTGAAGGTCGAAACTACGCAAGAACAGGTAAGTTAAGTGCCCGCTGCGAACCGAAGACAGACTAGGCGAGACTGAATGAAAAAAAGGGAAGAAAACACGAAACAGAGAAAAAAAGAAAGTGGAGGGGCGAGGGGGATTGCGAGCAGTTTTGGAGAGAGAGCGGCGAAGACAGACGCTGAATAAAAAAAAGGATAAAGAAAAAAATTATTGCTAAAGCAACAAGAATAATACCCGGTGGCAAAGTGAGCGAGAAATTCAAACCGACGTGGTGAGCCTTTTAAAGTTTTAAAATGGCAGATGACCGACGTCACTGGTATCGCATGCCTTAAGGCAGTGGACGCCTTAGTCCTGAATCACTTGCAAGTGAATTAGCTGGTGTTCAAGCTACTCTACCGGCCGTGGGCATTTTTTTTTTAATCACATTAGAATGACGTGCGTCTTCAGTGTCGAAGCAGCAGTCGCCAGACTCCTGTGTCGTCTGCAAGGGTGTTGGGTTACTATGATATTTTTGGTTAATTCGGTAAAATCCCTGTGCGGGATTATTTCGTACCTGTTACCTCGCACCCTTGCATCTTACTACTGAACGATTGTTATGGCGCGAGAACAGAAAGACGTCACAGGGACAAGAACACGACGTCGTTCTGTTCTCGCATCATAACAATCGTCATGTCCCATTAGCACGAACCATGCACCGCATGCTTCTAAGTTACTACTCAAAGGGCAATTGCGCGACAGTACTGCAGACGGCGTATAATGTAACAATGTGTACGTTGAGTAGCAAGCCCAAAGCACTGTGATTTTTTTTTTTTTGAATACTACTTCATCATATGGCTCCGTGGATATCTTACTTCACGTCAAGCTACGGCCAAAATACTTCCTCATATTAGTCATATTGCGTCGTCTCATAATAATAATAATAATAATAACACTCATCATCGCCATCAGCCTGACTACGTCCACTGCAGGACAAAGGCCTCTCCCATGTTCCGCCAGTTAACCCGGTCCTGTGCTTGCTGCTGCCAATTTATACCCGCAAACTCCTTAATCTCATCTGCCCACCTAACCTCTTGTCTACCCCTAACCCGCTTGCCTTCTTTAGGAATCCACTTATTTATCCTTAATGACCAGCGGTTATCTTATCTACGCACTACATGCCCGGCCCATGTCCAATTCCTCTTCTTGATATCAATTAACCACTGTTTGTTCCCTCTTAAAGTTACATCTACCATTTTCCTTTCCATTGCTCGCTACGTCGTCCTCAATTTAAGCTGAGCATTCTTTGCAAGCCTCCAGGTTTCTGCTCCGTAGCTAAGTACCGGCAAGATGCAGCTGTTATATACCTTCCTCCTGAAGGATAGTGGCAATCTACCTGTCATGATTTTAGTGTGCTTGCCAAATGTGCTCCACCCCATTCTTATTCTTCTAGTCAATTCAGTCTCGTGATTCGGCTCCGCGGTTATTAACTGTCCTAAGTAGACATAGTCTTTTACAACTACAAGTGCACTGTTACCTATCTCGAAGCGCTGTTCTCTTCCGAGGTTGTTGTACATCACTTTCGTTTTCTGCAGATTAATTTTAGGACCCACCTTTCCGCTCTCCTTGTCTAACTCCGTAGCCATGAGTTGCGATTCGTCCCCCGAGTTATCTATTTCCCGTCAAAACAATGACGCTGCGCATACCGTAACAGAATGAACTGTTCATTGTCATATTACTATAGAGAAAGGGTATTCCTCATGCCAGAGCACGATGTCCACGTAAGCACACAAGCGTCGTAAACACGTCACACGTAAACACCTGATGTGACGTTGTAGATGTACGCTTGCATACGTTTGCTAATCGATGCGGCAAGATGAAATGTGTGTGCGACTGACTGCTTACAGGGCATGCACGCACTAAACGGCGTCACGCGGCAGTTCAACTCGAATAATTCGTTTGAAAAGGGCCCGCGAACAGCTGTGCGACGAATTTCATTATTATGGCAGAGTTGTTATGCTCGAGGTTGGCCCTGCGTCTTATAGAGAAAATCGCCGACATCATGAAGCGGCGCTTGCTCTCTTCTTCGATCTCGGAACACATGCACCCATTTATCCGGCGTCGGTTGCAGCAACTGGTCGTGCAATAACCAACGCGAAATAATGAGTAGACCATGGGGAGAAAATATATATATACATGGAGGAAAGAAGATAGAGAAAGAAGTTCTGTGAGAAAAAAAATTATTGGCGATAGCAAGCGTACTTCATGTACAGTATAGTATGGTATAGTATAGTAAATAGAAAAGTGGGAGGGTGAAATCTAGGTAGTATACCAGCCACATGTCAAGCAGCTCTTCTGTGACCAAGTGTGACGTAAAGGATTAATTGATTGATGTGTGGGGTTTAACGTCCCAAAACCATCATATGATTATGAAAGACTCCGCAGTGGAGGGCTCCGGAAATTTCGACCACCTGGGGTTCTTTAACGTGCACCCAAATCTGAGCACACGGGCCGACAACATTTACGCCTCCATCGGAAATGCAGCCGCCGCAGCCGGAAATGACGTAAAGGAAGCTCTGCTATATATTGTTTTTCTGTATTTTACTATTGATCAGAAGATCAACCTTGAGTCAAACGATAGGAATTAAGCTTGATTACCGCAGGAATGGAATACTGAAATCGAGTGCTTAATTGTAATAAAATTAACAATAACAATGTCACAATAATAATTTCCAGGGTTCCAATTGCCCACACCGCGTTATGATCACAAGGCACGCCGTAGCAGAGGGTCCCGGATATTTCGACAGCCTGCGGTCCTTTAACGAGCACCTGTAAATCTAAGGTGCTCGGGCCCCCTAGCATTTTCGCCTCCATTCCGTGCCGACCGGTTGTGCCCCCGCGATCTCTGACGAAAGCGCAGCTCTGGCCGACTGCGTTGGTCCTACGCCACGTCCTGCCGCCGGTCCCCTACGACGACGTCAGCGCAGCTCTGGACGACTGGATTAGCCCTACGCCATCTCCTGTCACCGACAAGATCTCACGCAAGTGGTGCCCCATCCTCGGACTCGTGTGACCGTGTTTCCGTCTCTCCTATCTCTCCTATCTCTCTTATTTCGTCGCTCGCTGTCCTAGCGCATCTCTATCTATATATATACCTTTAAGCCTATCGTTTTAATCCCTCATCACCCCCATCCCTCGTGAGCTACTGTTGAGGTGTCGTTCGCTGATGCAGACAGTTATTATGACACAGGGCTCACTTTTCTCTTCTTTTCCCTCTTATAACTACAATCTCCACCGAAGAGCGACCGCTGTTGCCGAGATCGAAGCCATGACTTTATGGTCAGCAGCTGGTCATCGCAACTGCACCACCGTGGCGGTTGTCAGTTCAACGATTATTCTGGATGAAATACCGGTTCAAACAGCTATGTTCATCTCAGCAGAGATGAACATAGGTGACTTTTAATCGGCTATATTAGGTATGGCTGCCTTAGGTATGAGGCGCGTGCATTTATTTAGTGACCTTGCGCAATTACCTCATCGCTTGTAATATTTCGCAAAGATAGGACTGTTTCTAGGCGTGGCGGTATTCTTATTGCAGTTAAAGAATACTATGAGTTGTCTATCACTGCAGTCGACTCTCCTCTAGAGGTCCTCTGGGTCTCTCTCAAAGTCGGTCATTTGCGGTGTTAGGTGTCTGCGTTGGGCCGCCTGATTGCCGTCCGTATTTCACTGACCTGTTCAACGAAGCACTGGAGCTGGTTACTAACAGGTTTCCGGACTGCCTCTTAATTATAGGTGGTGAGTTCAGTTACCCTGCGATAGACTGGTCAACAAGAACGGTGTTTTCACAGTCAAACCAGCTGGCTGAACACCTTTCCTTTGTAAACTTCAGTTCGCATTGCGGACACTTTGCGTCGTTCCTACTTAGCTTTCGTCTGTGTTACCTTACAGCAAGCAGTTTGTCATTCAGGCACTATACCTAACCTTCTTAAACGGAAAGTAGTGGGAAGAGAGGGGGAGGGGAGCTGACGCTCAGAAAGGGTGTGGCTGGTGGCCCATTTGACCGTCCGACAGACGGGAAAGTCATAGAAGCGAACTTTGATTTTCAAATGAGACACCTTGCGACAGGTGTTATGCGCCGGCTACATTTGCGAAACATTGATTTGTTCGCCCTAATTAAGACAGAGCATGAGTAATTATGTGACGACGATAAGTACCGAATGCTGGACAGAACTTCGAATTGTGAGTTGCGCGAGGCTTAGAAATATTTCTCTCCAAAAGAACAAAAAAAAACCATCATGCAAGGCTCGACTTCGATGCAGATGCCGACAAGCTACCCGTGTCGGCTAATTAGGAATACTGATATGCCTCGCTATTGAAGCATGCAATCACGTCAATGCTACTATACCCGTGAACCTCTAAAAAAACTCGAAATCTACGTCGCAGCTCAGAGCATGGGCGTGTAAACAGCCCTTCAATCTTGTAATTTCATTTCGTGTCTCGTAGATACCGCGCCCTTACGGAGACGTGTTTCGAATGCTCAACATCGAACTCGAAACAATTGCCAGGCACTCGCTGCCAACACACTGGCGCCTGGTGTTCGCGTTTAGAAGACAAATGATCTTATTCAAATGCTCATTTGTGTGTGAGCGTGTGTGTGTGTGTGTGTGTGTGTGTGTGTGTGTGTGTGTGTGTGTGTGTGTGTGTGTGTGTGTGTGTGTGTGTGTGTGTGTGTGTGTGTGTGTGTGTGTGTGTGTGTGCGTGCGTGCGTGCGTGCGTGTGTGTGTGTGTGTGTGTGCGTGTGTTTGTTTGTGTGTGTGTGTGTGGGGTGTGTGTGTGTGTGCGTGCGTGTGTGTGTGGGGGGGGTCCATAGAGCGTTTACAACACTCCGGTACTACATAAACGTACAATAATCTCCATCTTTCATTTGCATGATTGCAACGTGAGGTATTATTGAGTATGATTTATGTATCTCCTGTCCAGCGCTAACGGAGGATCGATCCGTTTTGCCTCCATTTTTTCTATACCTGCTTGCGAAACTATCTTACTTGCCAACGCAAAAATGACAAAATTATAAATAAATTTTCGTCGTTGGTGTTGCCAACGACAAAGATATGAAAGGGTATCCGGAAGCGACTGTATATTATTATGCAGGACATGTAAAAATTCCCCTCGACTCTTTAACGCGATGTGCCAGAATTAATCGCTCAACTATCTCTTTGAAAGCGCACAATACAATATATCAATGCTACTAAGGTGGGCTCAGCGTCCGTCATCACTGTCTGCAAGTTCGAGGTATGGTTGCACGATATGACGGTGTTTTCTTTTCTTGCTTTTTATTCTTTTTTTTTGCTTTTTTGGGCGATCAGTTGAGCGATGAGAGACCTTTGCAATCGATTTCAGGCGGTCTTTGTATGCCAGGTATGAGGAGCTTATAAATTATTTATTGCAGTTTCTTCTCTTTCTTTTTTCAATCTTCATAAAGACAACAAAACTGTTCCCACATCCGACGGGTAAAAAATAACGCTGTCTCTCTGTACCTCGGCACAGAACACGTGTAACTCTTCGAAAGGCGAACGCAGTAGACGTTTTCCTCCTCTTTGCAGTACGTGATACGAAAAATTCGAAGCATGCTTTAGAAAGATGACAGGAAAAGTAATGCCTCTTTGAAGCACAGACGTTGCGTAGTAATGCATCGCAAAAGATGAACCGGGCTGTGTTGGATCTTAATGAAATGAAATATGCCAATTTCCGTCTGCATTTCTGCTTGTGTTTTACTTTTCCTTGGTTGCCTCGTGTTCCCGAGAATGTGTACACACTGTATAAGCTGAGCATGCTTACTTGTTTTGTTATCGGTATTCATACCCTGTATCAATTTCAAGTTTTATGTCTCCTCCCCCCTACTGTAATGCCTAAATAGGGCGCTGTAGGTACTCGAATAAATAAATAAATAAATAAATAAATAAATAAATAAATAAATAAATAAATAAATAAATAATGCTTGTTTCACCGTTTCGCAAGTGAGCCTTGAGAAGGAAATGCGGAATGAATTGCTTCCTTGCAGTGTGCCTGAATGTCATCACGTTGTCACTTTCGGTGTTGACATCCGCACTGTATTACTGACGCCCTGTTACTCACGCCTTCATAGTGGGAAAAAAACGTTGCCAAACTTGAAGCACTTGAACAGTTTTCGAAATCCATTGGGATGAAGTGAAGGCTTTCTCTCACACGGCTTTCCGCATGCTTTCTCGGTCAATTTATAAAGACCGGTAATTGTCTGTAGAGATCGAATTTTCTATGAACATTATCGGAGATTCTATCGATTGTCCTTTGAGTCTTGCGAGTAGCGTAGCCAGGGTATGGCACATCGGGTGCGTGCACCCCCCCCCCCCCCCCCACATATGTTTCGCGCCTTGGCATACAGCCAAAGAAATTACACTATCTCCCCGAAGGGAACCCGGATAGGATGCGAAGCAGCAGCTTTGCGCACGGGTTTAACAGCACTAACGCGGATGCTACGGTGAGCGCTGGAAGATTCGTTTGAAGCTATGGCTGACGTAGGTCTTCTAGGTGACACGTACAGACATGTTTTAACGCGTGCGATAGGCGCGCGTCAGGTTTATCGCGCATGAACCGACGAGTCAGCAGTGCAGCGAGTGGTGGCCGCGGCAGGTGTTGCGGACGAACGGACATGAGGTGGCAGCTGCGGAAGCCGCGGCGAGCGCGAGGCAGGTGAGGGAGGGAGTGATGTCAGCGCGCACTGTGAGGGGAGCATGACGTCAACGCGCAGCTGCGGCGTGACCTACTTGACACCGCTCCAACAGCTGCGGTGAGGGAAACGCGTTGCAGCGCGTTAGAACGCACGCACGTACTAATGCGCTGCAACGCACTTAGTGACGCTTATACTGGTTGTCCTTTAAAACTTCAACAATCAATCGCTACATCACTTAATAAACAAATCGTGATCAACGCCATTATTTGTGAACTTTGTATAGAGAAAATGTCACCAAAGCGGCGCTAATAGTAACGCTTAAACTGGTTCTACCGAAGAACTGTGGCTTTTGGCGTGACCACAGTGTCGAATACATGTATGGTGAGCGCCTGGGCACAGTGGTGGTCTACCCTGCAACCCTGCCTTTATTTAGAGCGACCAGCCATTCTTTTTCTCCGCGTCTTTCTCAAATTACGACACCATGACGTCATTTTTTTCGCGACCATTCCCCGCAAAACGCCCTTAAAGCTCGCGACTCATTTGCCATGCAGTCCTACCAAAAATAACCGAGACGTAATTCTATAGGCAGTCCCTGAGAGTCTGCGTTGAAACTTCTTCGACTTCTCACACATTGCAGTGTGTACCGCGTTCTGCAACATTCTGTGGTAGCTCAGGACGTGGCATTGACTGAACGAGGCGCAGGCGAGTGCCAGAGGCTGTGAATAAACCGTTGGTAATGAGCAGACAGCCACGGGGGAACCTGGAACAAGCTTAGAACGAAGAAAGAGTGAAAGAATAGGTTGGCAGACAGGATTGCAAACAAATAAATAAGCAAACAAGAAGTCGACAGGCACACATGACAACAAAAGAAAACGAACTGCGATAGCGCAGATGACACATCGAAAACCATACAATCGAAATAACGACAGGAAAGGACTAGTAAATGTTGAGTTATGGGCCGGCTTCCTTGTGAAAGACTTCAAAAAGTTTCCTCCTCTATCTTCCTTTCGTTTTCTTCACAGTCACATTCGTCTTTTTTGTTTACGAAGCTTTGCGTGGGACTTGGTGAGCGACGGATGGTCTGTTGCGCACGTGGGTGGAAAAATTGGGACGCGGTCAAGCTTTTTCTATTTGTTTTATTATTGGAGGTACTGACGCATTAAACCTGGAGGCCTGCGCGCGTCTTGTATTCCTAGAGCGATCGATAGCCTTGTTTAGAGATGCATTTTATTTGACAGTGGAAGAATGTTTTTGAGAAATTCAGCTACTGCATAACGGTGAACGAGAAGAACTGCGTTGGCATGATCTTGAATTGTAGTCTGCCTGCTTGATAGCTGATCTGAGCCTACAGCTGGCCTACAGTTGATAATTAATTTTCCAGCATATAGTCAGCACATAGCTAACATTAGCTAAAAGTTACAGCTCATTTCACAGCATAAATGAATAATATCCGACAGTTATATTAGTCAAGAATTCGGCAACGTTGGCTGGCACCAGCGTGCATTAGCCAATAATTAATTAATAACCACCATCAGCTAACGATGCTTGTCTTATGCGTGCAAAAGTGGTACATCAGCCTCGTGGGTATGGTAGGCTTCGTAAAAACTCGGATACTAACACGTTGATGACATTATAACACTGAACTGCACCTTCTTTCGGCATTAAAGCTACAGATGGTTTCGGAAGTCACAAAGTGGTATGCTCAGAGTCGATTCACTGGTAACAATGCCGCCGGGAATACAGCGGGAACACGTGACGTCGTGGATTTAGGTGTCATCGGCAGGACCCTACTCGCTCCGTTAACAATGTCATGTACTCTGTTACTTTTTTTGTTTTAAATACGGGTTCCATGGTCAATGAGTGCGGTGTCCGAATTAAGTGCTCATTTTTTCTTATTTATATCTACGTTTTTTTTCGTGCATTATTTTGTTCCTTGTGAAAATAAGGCCAATATTGAATTCACGTTCGCTTGAGAACTCTACTGGAGGCTCCTTACATGTCCTTACGTGAGTTCCTTTGTGTCTCTCTTTCTTTCACTCACAAACACACACTTGGTTCGTCACTTCAGTGTGTATGTGTTTGTGTGTGCGTGTGTGTGTACATTGGACGAACTAACAGTTACAGCGAGAGCCGGCAAAGAATTAGAAAATATAGGCTTACTAAAAACAGAATAGGTTAAACAAAAGGAGTAAATCCTACCGCAGGGCGTGCGCACACACCCACATATAATACGTGTTTAAAGTTGTGTGTGTGAGCATCACTGCTCCCGTCTCTCTCTATCTCTCTATCTCTCTCTCTCTCTCTCTCTCTCTCTCGCTCTCTCTCGTTTTTATTGTTTTTGTTTTGTCTGTTTTTTACCTCACTTTGGGCTACGAACCAAGAAGCCTCAATTCACACCCACCAAGGTCGCACTGTGACACATACTGGCGACTTTTGGCCGCCGCCCGTTTTTCCCTGTGGATCCTTGATTTACAGGCGCTGTTTTTAGCTGGTTCTGGCTAACTGCGCCCGAATGCTGGAGTGTGTCAGTCGCTCGTTGTGCCACCGAGTGGACGCACACACGAGTCCAAATTGTCTTAATGCCTCGTGTTAGCGGTGGATGTGTCTTGTAGCCTCGTAGCAGGTTTCTGGGGGTATATATCTGCCGTTGGTGGCAACTTTACGCTACATTGGCTACTTTTGAACGCATTTGGCAACAAAATTTCCTCTTGCTACCATGGGTACTTAGCGACTGCTTTAAAAGTTTCGGTTTTACTTACTCACATTGGTTTTGTTTATTCATCAATAGCAAAACTATCTTCATAAAAGCGATCCTGTTCTATTAGGCTATAAAATTGGCGATGATGCTAAATGACATGGCTATTTTTGCTTCATTTAGCTCGAGTTTTCGCGCCTTTTCAATTCCGCCCAACGGCAACGCCGGCTGCCTAGAAGCAAGTCTTATTTTCCCAACACGCGTTCTTAAAGATCCTGCGTCTTGCAAGCCTTCAAAAACTCGAGAACTTGCGACATCGAGCTTCGCTTCGAGAGCGAAGTGCTCAACGCACCGTACAACACCGTTAGCCGAACCTGAGCTTTGTGCGGGTGTGTTAGAAAACATTGGCGACAATTTAATGCACTAGATGGATGCAGAATGAGCTATGATAGCGCACTTAAACGTTATTTTGTCGCTTAAGACGGGGCGTCGGCGATGGTTGGTGGCGCTTTATATATTCATAGACGTCCGCAGGGTTCCCTTTCAGGTGAAGGAGGGGCGAAGGCTCGTCACATCACGCCTCCCCTCTCTATTAAGTCAGTATATGTAGAAGACTTTGCACCCCCCCCCCCCCCTTTCATGTGACTAGTGGTGACGGCCACCACTTTGCCCCAACCCCGCCTATGCCCCTCCAGGGCGCTGCTTGTCCAGGGCTCTGCTTGTCCAAGGCTCTGCTTGTCCAGGGCTCTGCTTGTCCAGGGCTCTGCTTGTTCAGGACTCTGCTTGTCCGGGGCTCTGCTTGTCTAGGGCTCTGCTTGTTCAGGGCTCTGCTTGTTCAGGACTCTGCTTGTCCGGGGCTCTGCTTGTCCAGGGCTCTGCTTGTCCAGAGCTCTGCTTGTTCAGGACTCTGCTTGTCCGGGACTCTGCTTTCCCAGGGCTCTGCTTCTCCTTACCATCCTCGCTGACCTCCAATATAAGCTGCTCTTGAAGGGCCGGGCTGGGCAGCACTGCCTCCTATCGTTCTATTGTATAGTTCATGCTGTGATGTTCTTCGCTGTGTGGTTTACACTCCTATGTGATGTGAAAGGATATTGCTGAGGCCCCACACCTAGAGAGAGAGAGAGAGAGAGAGAGAATAAACTTTAATGAAGCGAGGCAGTTTTAGGCATCGTTACGTTTATTCAAAACAAGCCCTGTGGATTGATGGAGGTTAAAAACAACGAGGCGAAATAAACGCTGTTCTTAAGCATATTTTCGCAATAGAGAAAAGGTGAAAAAGCGAAAGTATGTTTGCTTGATGTACGCGTGGAACCGGGCACATCAAACCATATTACCCGCATATCTCGCTGGCTCCGTGTGTTGGAAAATTGTGTTGGAACGATTCGAGTGATGCCCACCCCACACACTTCTCTTTATAATATCGATTTTGCATCGTGTATTACGCGTTATTCTGCGTTGTGTGTGTACATCTTGGATTGGCTGTACCTCATCTTACAAGCGGATACGGACGTAAAAAAAGACGTCATTGTAGACTGTATAAGAAGGTCAGCACCAAAAGGCTATAATAATAGCTGCTTAAGTTTCAAGTGAGAAACTCGTGATATGATTTGGAGGCAAGCCGTATGATTGGACTTCTTTGGACTGGACTGATTTCGACCACCATAGACTCTCAAACAAGCACCCACATATAAGTACAGCTGCGTTCTTTGCAATTCTTCGAAATTCACACGACATGGCAGAGCAGCGAACCCTTCTCTCCTCCCTGGGTGGGTAGTGACTCATGCCTTCCTTCCCCCCTACGGCAACAGGACGCACTTGCAATCCCCCTCCTCCTCCCGGAAGAAGCAAACCAACGCACCACCTAGGAGCGACGGCACAAAACACAGCTCATCGCTAGGGACAATATTTGCTGTCATTGCGTTGCGATGAAGAACGCCTCAGTATGACTGCAGCTGAAAAGCAAGCCACAAACGTAAACACACTCTCGTTTCTTCAACGGATAATCATTAGCGCTCCTGCACTAACAAAACTCAAACATATGTCATTTTAAAGGAAAAGCTCAACCAACTCGCTTAAACAAATGTTTTAAAAAACGTCTTTCTGAATGCGTTTCACCTTCAGGCTCAGTTAAGGTATACGCCTCTGACTGGTGAAGTACAGTTCGGGATTGGGCTAGTTGGTAATCCAATATTAAAATTCTCAGCGTGAAAATTTCAGACAACGAACACAATAGACGAGAACTGGTGAAGACCAGGGTTCCCACCGATCGATTCCTCTACTAATCGCATGCCCACGGCCGGCACGCAGTCGCTAGGGGCATCGTCATCGCCTTCTTCAGAGCTTTCCAGACGACAATCGAACGCAGCACAAACGACATTCGCATCACAAAAGGTAAAGTGTGCATACGCGGAGACAGCAGAGGGGAATGGTTGCCAGCGCCAACGCGCCAACACACATATGCATGCAGACGAAAATCAAATGTCTCACAGACGACGAAACGAAATCGCCAGCAGACGAACGTGGCAGACGACGAAGCACACAGGTCTTTGTTACATGCGCCCACATGCACATTCACACACGCGCGCACATGCGTGAGCGCCACACACTTTCTATGTACTGCAGCCTCAATCTCGTTGACCGCCTGCTTACACACTGTGGCGGCGTGGCCGTTGAAGCAGACGCGGCGCATATTACACCGGCGAGGGACAATGGCCGTTTCGAATGGGGGCCATTGTGTTCCGTGGATGTATTACGACTTGGCTTGGCTCCGTATTTTGCACGGGCAGCCAAGCGCAGAGACGCGGCGAGGGTGCACAATCAGATGGCGCCGTCCGTCGCTCTCTTTCTTTCTTTCTTTCTTTCTTTCTTTCTTTCTTTCTTTCTTTCTTTCTTTGAGCCAAGAGTGATCTTCTATTCTTCATTCTGCCCTCACCCTTTCTCGGAACACACGCGGTATGATGCTTGAACACCTTGTCATTATACGCATTACGACCTTTCAAAAACGGCGTGTTGCACTCCCCGCCCATCACTCGTCTCTGAGAAAGGACTATGTATAAAACGAAGGCATGGACTGCCAGATTGCTGAAGCGGACACCGAGGATGTATACATTCGCCGTAATATCTATGAAGGGGGGGCGGGGGAGGGGATGCGCTTATTTTATACAAACGCACAAACGCCGGAAAAGATCACTCAAAGTTTCCAAGTGACTTACATGCTCCAAGTGTGTTTGCTCCACGAACGCACCCAGGCTTGAAGTCTGCGCCAGAGTAGTTCCGGATAGAGCGTCTACCTCGCCCGCTTCACCACGTAATGGTGCGTCAAGTTTCAAAAGTTCGACGGTACCCTCACCCCCCTTTCCGTCAACAAGATATAAAGAAAAAGAAGAGTGCTTCTCGAAAAAATAGCGTGATTGTGCGGCTGTTTTGAATTTTCCTCTCGAAATCTGAAAATTAGCACTGGTCCACAGAACGCGCCCGATCAGCATTGTGATTGTTTATGATCCAATGTGTCAGCAAGTTTTATTTAAACGCTGTTACGGACGGGCAAGGCTGCATCTGTACTGAATATGAATTTCAACTTATTATCTGGGAAGAAACTATGCGTACAAGGTATTTCCCGAATTTTAAAGAAACTTCCCACCAGTTTTGTCTATAGACAAGATCGCCCGTGCAAACGCTGGTTCAAGTGACAACTTGCGTGTATTCAACGACTTATCATCTCTTCATGCTTCCATCTTCTTCTGACCTTCTCCCTTATTCGAAAGACGTCGAATTACTCGAAGTCGGTGCGGGAGCGGTCGATCGATTATCGTTGTGACAAGCTTAATTAGCCATTTCTTTGCATATCTAACTGTGTTGGCGAATGAATATTATGTAACGAAAATTCAATAATTTTCCTCCGAAAGACAACACCGTTGCAACCAGACCCAACACTTGCGAAGTCCCACGCTTTTTTTCTTTTTTTTTTTTGCACGTCGTGGCATCTGAGCTGCTAAGAGTGAGCGCCTATGCACGCCCTGAAAAGAAACATAAACAAAGCAAAATATGTCTCGTTTTTGAGGTAATCCTTCAAGCCCGCATTCATTATTCATGCCGCTATGTCAGAACAGGTCCACTGGTTCCGGCATCGTGGGTGTGAAAGCTCGCCTTCTCAGTTCTAAAGTGCGCAGCAGAGCAAAATTTTGTCAACGAAAAAACATTGAGACAATTCGGCGAGAAGAAAATAACTAAAGCAACGCAGGTCACGCGAACTGACCAGATAGACGAGCAGACGGGTCGACTCAAAGGAAAAAAAAAATATTTGGTCGAGCTTTAAGTTGCTGTCTCTTATAACCGAGAAAAGGCACGTGCAATGCATCGGATATCCCCGGCCTTCCTTTTCTAGTCAAGCTGCTAAGGAGCACTGGCACGGTGTCTCCAAGAGCAAAGAAGTAAACATTGAAAGATTGCGTGACACTGTATACAAGCACGTGTGTATGCTATAGTCGCCCGTAAAGATACGGCCTGCTTCCTTCCACTCGACCTCGATCCACTATCGCAACGTTTGCTTCGGACCTTCTATCTGAGGGTATGTTTAGTTTCCGCGAGTTGTTTGTGGTCCATTCAGTTGCCCCGGCCATTTAGTTTCGTAATAATACACTAGGAGGAAAATCAGACGCTGGTCTTTGTTGAACAGCAACTCGAGACTCTTCATCCAGAATGGGAATAATGGGCAATGCATGGATTGGCCTAAGCTTGGGCTTCCCGTTTCCGTGAGGCCTGCAGGTGGACGCTTTGTCTGCAGACGAAGTTTTGCAAACGATCAGCCATCCCACTTTGACACGTTGACCCTTACAAGTGTACCAATTAAAGCTGATCTCAAATTTGATACTGACTATGTATACTTATATTTCGCTGAACATTTGACTGCGTTTCACAAGAAGTACTCATTTTCAAACTTGCTCAGCTCAGCGTCGACTCCAATGTACTTACATAGATTAAAGAATTCCTCTCTAACCTCAGCCAGCACGCGACAGCTAATCATTTTTGTTGCCCTAAATCCGTAGTAACATCTGCTGTACCACAAGGGTACGTTTTAGGCCTACTGCTTTTCTTTCTTAATTTAGAATAATGATCTTCCTTCTTGTGTTTCTTTCTCTACTGTCCGAGTCTTTGCAGATGACTGTGCCCTCTAACAGAAACTAACCAGTCATGTGGATCATCTTATCCTTTGACGCGACCCAGATAGCATGTTCGCATGGTGTATCACATGGTTCATGACACTTGATATATATCTAAATGCAAGAGAAAGCAAGTTTCACTTCGCGCTACCAGCCACTGCCCACGTACTTATGCCCTCAATAACATTTCATTACCACCTGTTGACAATTATAAATGCCTTGGTGTTCATGTATCTTCAGATCTTTCCCGGAGTAAACACACATAATATGCGATTAACTACGCTAAATACATGCTTGAATATATGTGCCACAACGTTTCATCTGCTTTACAGTCATCCTGGTTTACAACGTATAAAACATTGATCAGATCAAAATTAAAGTACTCATGCGCCCTATAGGATTCAACTCATGTCATCCTCATTCAATCTCTCGAAGACAACCAGAATCACGCAGTACGTTTCTGCTTATCGAATTATTCACGTCATTCCAGTGTCACAACCGTGAACTTGCCTGATCTTTCATTGCGCTGCTGATTGTCTCGCCCTAACCTCTTTGTCAATATCTACCATTATGACAACCATTTGAATGACGCCCTCTTTCATCCACCTCACATCGCATCACCAAGGACCGATCATCGCTTTAAGGTGGGCCTATAGCAACCTGTCACACCAGACTGTTTAATTGTTCCTTTGTGCCAAGGCAAGCGCCGCCTGGAGCCACCTTCCCGCCTCCATCACCTGTATAACAGAGCAAAAAGACTTCAAGCTCGTCGTACATGATGTTCTGTAATTTGTTTCCTGTTTTCTGTTTCTTTCTTTTTCCTTTTCTTTTAAACTGCACTTACGGTTGTTCACACCACTCCTTTCTGTGGTGCCTTCGTGCCTTGAAAGTACTTTTTATAAATAAATAAACAAACAAACCAACAAATAAATAAATAATAAAAAACCTATGTCCCTGTAATGACGTCTCAGATTCCTCTCTCTTTTATTTCCTTATAAACGCCTCCCCTCTTCCTCCTCTTTTCTTACTGCGGTTTCTCTTCCCATATATTTGGTCGATCTTCAAGTTGATGTCGCTTATAGCCGCAAAAGGCGCGTGCAAATATACGCCATAGCCCTCCACTACGGCGTCTCTCAGAATCATGTGGTGGTTTCGAGACGTTAAACCTTACATCAATCAAATCATCAATCCACTTCCTACTCGTGTCGATTAGGGCTTAAACAGGTACGACATTTTTTTTTTTCTTATCGAAGAGCAGCGGCAGGCAATTTGGCGCACAGAGTTTGTTGTGGTCAGCCTCGGCAATATCCTTTAGCACACTATCTATCGAAGTCATGGGCGTAGGCTTACAAAGGCGTGTAGCAATGACCCATTATGTTGTGCATCCGCATTTTTCCTTTATTGTTGCTCTCCCGAATACTTGTAACGATTCCAAGTAGGTGGGTACATATCGGCGCTTGTAGAGCCTCGTCAACAAGCCTCTGTACGCTTATATCGAAGATAGTGAGCAGATAACTGCTGTCCTATCGACTCGTTGCATTTTGGTATCACCGTTTCCCTTTATTGTTTAGCTCCGAACTGCTTTCAACAATTTGCTTCAAGAGGGAAGTGGGGTTGGGGGGGGGGGGGCGTGTTGGTGCTTAAGCTGTTGTTCTTGCTTTGTCCGCACTAACCACACCAAATTGTTATTAGTAGAAGCATAACAAATACTGTAACTTGCAGGTATATGGACACGTGTGATGCTGAGAGGAGCACTTAATGTGGTATATTGCTTCGAGTTGTATTTGGTGAGTCGGTCGACCTGATATGCGTTGATCACAATGACGGCAACGCGCAATAAACCACCATAACTGTTGTGGGACAAAGGAAAGGACGCATAACGGAAAGGGTGTAAGACAGATGAGGGGGCGTTGCGAAAATCGTAACAGAATCGTACGGCTTCCGTTTGGAGTGTCATTCTAGACATAGTGGAAGTTATCCGTTATACAAACTCTTTCCTGTCTTCTCTCCTGACACGCTCGAAGATCACCCATGCAGGATTTGACTATATGGTAAAGTTTAACAGTGTTCGCAAAAAAAAAAGAGTAACATGGCATATCCACTGAATGAATGGCGATGAGTGGGCAAAGTAGTGGGATCGTTTGGTGTTACCGTAAAGTACTCGTGAAATTGACGACTCACGCATGTAAATGAGTGACAATGCGGTGTACATTCACCTGCTCGTACAATAATTATTAATCATAAACGGTATGTTATGTTGAGTTGTTAATTTCGTTTTACCTTCGTTGTGGTATCGAATATTACTTGAAACTTAAGAACCACAAGGGGTGTCGAAATTTCCGGAGCTCTCCACTAGGCCGTCTCTCATATGATGTCATGTGGTGGTTGTGGATAATTACATCCTAACAACTAAATATTCGTTAATCCCTGAAGTTTACAGAGGCCCGGTCTGAGCACGTTCTTCTGGTGGTTGTTGATTGTTTACAGTGATACGTAAAGTATCGTACAACATACTGAGACGTGATATACCGCGCAAGCCAGTCATTATCTGGGATTATCATCGCCATCAATCATCGTCATCAGGTTCATCGCCATGACATGTACTTCGCATGTGCTGTGCCGCGATGGCAGTAAGAATGTGTGGTCTGGAACACTGGGTGGGGGGGGGGGGGGTCCAATTTTCACCGTAGACGGCTAAATAGACAGCTAAATGGACGGCATCCATCTTAAGTCCCATTTCAATTCTCCCGTAGGCGGCAAAATAGACAGCTTCAAGAAAATCGCATTGTAGACAAATACGGTGCACGCTACTTTGCTGTCTAAACAAGATGGCGGCTCAGCGAATCGCTCAGATAGATCAAATCTCACCGGAATGGTCGTCTGCACACAGACACTTTCCCAGACACTCAATGTGAGTAATGTTTATTTGTTTTTGATTTCAACACGAAATAAGCCAGAAAATACAACTGTTACGTTTGTTTTTTTTAGCTTTTTCTTCTAGACGCAAGGTGGCGCATTGTCGCGTAAAAGCCGTCCATAAACGTTGCCATTCTCGGACAGCATGGGCTCGGTGCTGTCTTCTAAGCGGTCTGCATAGACTGTCTACGTGCTGTCTAAGAATTGGAACACAGCAACTCTTGTTTTGCATCGTCATCATCATCCTCATCAAGTATAGTGGCTACACTTCATGTGCTGTACTAGAGGCGGCTATACGGTGCGACAGAAGAGAGGCTTCGTTCACGAGCTGCTTCGCTTCTAAAATGAAGGAAGCTTGTACTGAGTTGCACGTAGCTTGGCAGATGAAGCTCGTTGATCCTCAGTTCTTACTGCTCCAGCACAGGAATCACAACGCCAGTGGTTATTGAATCCGCAACGCTCAGTTACATAGCGGAAACTAAGAGACGGTAACGGCTCGATCTGGAATGTGCGCAATGCTTGCCACTCTGAAATGCAAAGACGCAGATTTTTCACGTCGATTACTGTTTTTACACAAACACGCTGCAACGAACTATTGCAGCGGTTTTTGAAGTTGTCTACACCCTTTTTGAATGGAAATTAAAAAGGGAGTCTGCGTACTTTTTAATTATTATTAGCGCGCAGCAACGGCCGCCCCAGTTGAAATGACGATGAGAAGTGTCAGTGAATGAAGTGAGTCAGGTAAGCCAGGTGAGTAAGTGAGTGAGTGAGTGAGTGAGTGAGTGAGTGAGTGAGTGAGTGAGTGAGTGATTGCTTTAAACACCCTAAGTGTGCCCCGGGTTTCTGCTATTTGATAACTGCCCCTCAAAAATCTTTTACAATGATAGCCCTTTTTACACGATAAATGAATTCCGCTTTTAGACTCTGACATGGCATTTGTACTCTGACATGACATAGGTGGGCGTCACTGGCTCAGCGGTGCGTTTGGGTGGGTGAGGGTCACCCCTATTTAGCTCAAGCGGGAGAATATTGCGGCGATATCCGGGGAGCCTTCTGTAAAAAGGCGTGCAACCTTATAAACTCTTATGGAGGGATCAGTACTCTTATTCAAAAGGGGTTGAAAAGGAATTGTACCCATTACTTTTCGAACTCTCACTGAAAAGGAGTAGGGTGAATACAGGAGAGAGTTGCGGAAAAGATGTGATGATAAGGAAGTGCGTGAAGGAGAGAAAAAGAGCAAGGAGAAGAGAGTACGCCCTTCACGCCCTGCAGGCCTTCTTTTCTCGAAAAGAGAGATGGGCTTCTTAAGTGAAAAGAAGATAAAAGTGAGCCCCGCAACTGTCTGCATCATAGCGCGACACCTCAACAGTAGCTCACAACAGTAGCTTACAAGGAAAGAGGGATTAAAAGGATATGATTAAAAGTATAGAGATACAGAGGGGGAACGAGAGAGCGTGGCGCAGGGACAGCGACACCCAGAGTCAAGAAGAGGAGGAAAGATTGACACGGTCGCAGGAGTCCAAGGACGGGGCACCACTCGGCGAGAGCTCTTGTCAGGAGGTGGCGTAGGGCGAGCCCAGTCGGCCAGAGCTGCACTGTCGTCGGAGATCGCGGAGGCACAATCGGTCGGCACGAAATCCAGCAAGCGAAACCCCCTCCGCAAAAAAAAAAAAAAAACTGTCCCTCCATATGCGGCTACAATGTATCTGCTCCCGATCCTGACTCTACCTCCCTCCAGGGGGCGATAGAGTCTGTCGTCTCGGCTTGCTCTCCTATTGACGACGACGAGCAGTTGGAAGCAGTGCCGGCCGTGCGCCCGAGTCGTCGTGACGCCGGGGCCGATATTGAGCGAGAACCATGTCAGATAAGCGGAGCGAACGAAAAAAAAAGAGCAATTGAGGAACTAAGGGGCGGTGCAATAAAAGTGAAAGCGCCGTCGTAGAGAGCGTTGAGAGACGACTCCATAAACTTGGCATGCGACGTCGACAGTACGTCGCCAGGAAGCGGTGCATTTGTGGGAGTAATGCGAGGGGAGCAGAAAGGGTGTCTTATATTAGACGAGGAGAAAATTTAGTTTTTTTTTTTTATCGCTAACAAGGCACTTGCGGGCACTGCCGGTGGTTGCAATAAGGCTGGACGTATGGCAGCTGTCGTGTTATTTTTTTCTAGCTTGGTCTCTAAATTAGCCGTGAAGCTGGTTGGAGAAATACCATGGCGATAGTACGGAAGCACTTACCACACCGTCATGTGTGGTCGTCTTTCGCTGTGCTGCTCAAACATAGGCAGTAAGGTTACTTCGACAGTAATAAAGTTAAATTACACCTTATTTTCCCAAAGTATGTGCATGTAGCTGTACTATGTTAAAATTACATCTGGTCAAAATTAATGACATCACAATACTGTAAATTTTGAAAAAGTAATCACATTATTATGAGATTACTGTAAGAAAATCATCACTGAGGCACTAATTTATAGACATGAATTAATTACCGCACCTATACAGTTTGAAAACTTACCGGTTCTTGTTCAACTTCCCAAACTTCCTACTTGCAACCAGGTTAACCTCTTTTTTGTTATTTTTTTCCTTCATTTTGTGGCCAATTATTTATGCAACAAGGTAAGCGAGCATGCTGTATCAAATGCGAAGCATTTTTTTTCCTTACAGTAAGCATTTTGGGCATCTATCTGCGTATATGTATACCCATCTATCTATCTATCTATCTATCTATCTATCTATCTATCTATCTAACAGCTTACGTCTGGGTGTTGTCGTGATCCCCCCCTTCACCTGGCGTGAACCAAAATTAGTACGGTAAGGCAAGATGGTTTGATGAATATGCCGCATTGGACAAGACATTAATAATGTCACAATCCCGTTGTGTACGTCATCAAACACTTTCATTCAGACAGTGGCACATACCCACGGGTGGGTATGTGCCACAGGTGACTGACACTTATTATCTACCCTGAACGGCGAGCGAGCACACACATGGGCAATTTTAACGCGTGAGCGTTAAGAAAAATCTGACCTCGGTAGCGTTGAACCGAAGAATTAAAGAATAAATGTCAAGGTCCCAGGCAAGAATCGAACCCCATAATTCTGCATGGCAACCAAGCATTCTACCACAGAGCCATGCCAGGTCTCAGAACTGCTTTTTAAATAGACCCTAGTGTTCGTGAAACATCAATTGTGGTTGCATCTTTCGAGAAGGGGATATGGGGGGCTGTTCATTTTTATAAACATTAGATGTGTACTTCTATATAGCATAGTCGTCACGTCGGGTTAACGTCAATTGTAGTTAGATGTCATCCGCTGAAGTTGATCTAGGCAGCAGTGTCCAGGGCTACCATCCTCGAGAAGACCAGCGCTTCATATGAGCTTATCGCTTTTTGTGTTGCTAATACCCATGTTCCTGTTCACATCATGGCGCTAGTGCCAACAACTTCTTGTATAAACATCTCCATCTGTCCGACATTTATCCGTGCGTGCAGAATTTGTACATATATTTAGCGTCACTTTGGAATGGTTTGTTGCGCAAAATATTCCCTCCGCATGCTTCGCATAACGTCGATGCCCAAGCTACGAGGAATCTGCCGAATTCTTTTTTTTTAAAGGGTAATAATCAAAAATGCACTGCGTATTGTTCTTGAACTTACTTGAGGTAACTCGTTACATTAACAAATTACCAGCACATAGTAATCTATCGCATAGCTCATTACTACTAGGTGTAATTCTGTAACTAAATTACAACTCACGAACCTTTTCAATGAAATCTGCCATGCTGGCACCATAAGCGCCTCTGGACTGTTTTATATATGCGTGACCTTGTAAAACTCGACCCGTACAAGCCGACCTTGTAAAACCCGAGCATTCAATGAACACTGTAGCTACACGAAAAGGATGTGGCGAGATCGTCGTCGTAACACAGCGCGACAGTTGCAACTGTCTTGCGGAAGTTACAACTTCCGCAACTCACTGCAACTGCCGTTGCAACGCGAAGAGGTTTCGCGACAACTTCCGCAAGACACTGGGGCATATCGTATGGGCGTATATGCGATACGAAAGTAGGACAGTAAAAAAAGAAAGGAAAGATATATATAGGTAAAAGGAGAGCTTAGTCCTTTTGTGTGTGGGATAACTTTTTCTTACTGCTTCAGGAAGATATTTTTTTTACGTGGTCAGAAACCGTGTCCGATACTTCGCACTATGATATCTAACATAGTTAACTGTCTATTAAGCAGCGAGATGAAAACCGCTTTGTTACGCTTGTATAGCAACTGTTGTGCGGCTAATTTTGTTACTAAACTTTTCGAACGACAGTTGCGGAATCGCACATATAGGGTCCATTTTGTAGACGAAGTTATTGAAAAAATCCAATCACTTCCGATGCTTATTATTGGCTCCAACTTAAGTGCGCTTCCAGCCGCGCCTGCAGCAAACAGTGCCTAGCCACCTTCGTCGTATCACCGCCGAAAAGAAATGAAATATCGCCACTTTTTGAAAAATAAAAAATAAAAAGTGCGCCAGCGTGTGGACATCAGCATCGTTTTTTATGTGCCAACACCTGCCAGTAAAAAGCTGCAATTTCGTCCGCCACCATAAACGAGCGAGTAATGAACGCCCACATAAAAATTGGAACACCGAGACAGACGACAGTTTGTGAGAAACAAAAGAATTAAGTCCTCTCCCCGAAACTGATTGATTGATTGATATATCGGTTTAACGTCCCAAAACCACCACATGATTATGAGAGACGCCGTAGTAAAGGGCTCCGGAAAGTTCAACCACCTGGGGTTCTTTAACGTGAACCCAAATCTGAGCACACGGGCCTACAACATTTCCGCCTCCATCGGAAATGCAGCCGCCGCAGCGGGATTCGAACCCGCGACCTGCGGGTCAGCAGCCGAGTACCTTAGCCACTAAACCACCGCGGCGGGGCCTCTCCACGAAACTGAGACTGTGCGCTTACGTACGACCGTACTTGTACAATCGGTGGTCATTGCGGCAGCATGAGCAAACCGTGACCTTAGAAAGGGGGCCTCAAAAACGTGGTTGCATTCGGCCCGCAAGACCCTTGGTTGCACTCCGCGGCTCGCACATAACTGTATTCGGCCAGATACAATAACTTCGTTCATGGGCCAAAGAAGCTTGACTGGTTTAAGGCATTGTGTCTGTGAAGCATCTCATGTGTTCACCTTGTTGTGAACGCTTGATATTCACAATAAAAATTTACTATAACCCACGAAACAAAAATTGTGGCTCAAAATTGTCGTCCAGATTCGAGTCGTTCTGCTGACTGGTATCATCAACATGTTGCGGAATGCTGGCACCGGTTCTCCAGAAATTACCTTCGCGCGAAATGTGAAAAAGTTTTCTTTCAAATGGCAGCGTTTGCTAGCAAATAGTACAATCCTCTCCTACTTCCTTCACGGCCCCGGCCCGTTGTGGGGCTAAGTTGATTGGCGGGGGCCACTGGTTGAGATTAGCTTGAGGCCCCTTACCTAGAATAATAGCCCAATTAAAAAAATAATTCATTGTATCCCCCAAAAATGCAAGAGCTTGCTTGGGCTGCATGCAGAAATGAGTCGAAAGATTTGCGCGTTTCCGCAGCAGGAAGACATCGACATTGATCGTATGTGATAGGTGACGTTGGCACGACGTGTCAGCGCTGTGCTTTCTTGGCGCGAAATTCAAAGTATGACCTTTTCGTCAGTCTTGAATATCTGAAATACCGCTTACTTTTACGAGAAGGCAATTCGCTATTGGTAGGGTCCTAACATTATGGGCGGTGGTTTGTCTTTCCGTCCGCTTTGATGTCTTTACATTTATATCAGACTTATTACACCATCGTTGAAAGACTACAAACAATGTCTCCTAAGTCTTCATTGGCTCTATCATCTGTTGTTCTCATTCTAACAAAGAAAATGAGCTCCTGATTCATTACCCCTCAGTCGTGCATTGTTGGAGTTGCAAACAGAACATTTCCGACGGCGCTGTCAAAAATCATGGGTGGGTGCAGTGTTCCCTCATTAGGAGGAGGGTCAATTTTATCGTGGCGGCCCTCTCCTTATGATCCTGTTGGTCGAGTTCAGGTACCGACATGCCTCACAACGCAAGGAAGAAATAAAGATGAAGGGATGACGTCATTTTCACTATGGCCTTTTTTCGGTCTCTAGCACGCCGGGATTGAACATGGGAAGTTAGCAGGTATTGGAAGACAACACCTGGGCCCTTCGATAGTCATCATCGTCTAGGACTTCTGTGGCCGTAAATTGATCTTTAAACAATGGCGGTGTAAGATAATGTCCCTCGCATGGCGCCCCCCCTCCCCGTCAGGCGGACGTGTATGTCCGAGAGGCCTAATGTGGATCTAATCACGGACTGTTGTCCTCTCGTTTATGTTTCTTTGCATTTCGTCGTCGTCATCCACAAGAAAGTGACGGCCGACGGCATGAAACTAAACCAGCAACCTTGTCCTGCTCTGCAGTATAGCTCAATACCGTTAGGCCCGTAGACATTACGGTCTGGTAAGCGACAGGACCTCTCCCCCTCCCCCGGGCCCTGCTCTCACTCACAGTGTAGTCAGCAAAACCGTGTTCCTTGATAAGAAACAGTATCGCACATGGCACATTTCCCTCTACTACGCGGTAGAGGCTCCGCAAGTTAAATCTCCCCACTGTATCTCCTGCAAGCTGCTTGGCTGTCACAGAAAGACGAGAGATCGCACGGAGGTGTCCTTTTGAAGCTCCCTCCCAGTACAGAGAGAGAGACGTTTAAAGAGATCAGCATTCTTGGAAGCGTGTCGAGATAAGAACTAGGCAAGGCAAGAGGATGTTGTGTGTGGTGGGGGAAGGGTAGTTGGCTGTTACAATTTATCCTAATCTATCTACTCCCGTCGTACACCCACGCTCGGGGCGCTACCCTTTCACAACGCCTCTGTTATCGAAGAGCATCCGTTTCAAACGAGTTGCTTGATTTTTTTTTCTATTTCTCCTCTCTCGCCCTTATCCAACGTTTTGTGTGTAGCTGTTCCTCGAGTGTCCCGCTATCTCTCTGCCCAGAAGCACCACAGAGGGGTGAGGAGGGTTGCTGTATGGCTGGGGCAAGCGAGCGAGTACGGCTGTGGGGCGAGCGTACTACGTCGAGCGGTGGCCGCCCCGCGTGGCATGGCCGAGATTAGATTATAAGCCCCCGTGGCGGCACGCGCGTTTCCTTTCGCCTTATCGCTGCGCCAGGAGCCTCGCAGACACTAGGCCATGGTGTCGCAGCGCGGGCTCCATGTTGCCGCGCCGGGGAAACCGCGTATCCCGTAGGCCTCAGCCATCGCGGATGTGCGATAATATGTCGCGCGCGATGTGAAAATGACGGTCTTTATTACTATCAGTGCCGAATGAAACCCAAACAGCAGCACGCATATGCAGTGGTACCATGCGCGCTCTCCGGTTCGGCAGCACTGCACATATAAGCGCGACTCCTTCTGGCGATAACTGGAGGGTGCGCACTATACCATCACGAATTCCTTGCGCAGTTTAGGTTTCGTGACACTGATAATACGTCATAGCTTAAAACGCGGGAGTTTCTGAATATTCGAAGCCATTACGCACCCAACTCCACCTTGGTCCGTATTCGCAGAATATTTCCGCCAAATACGATGCGGGCCACATTATTAGCAAAGATGACTGACCACTTGGAAAACGCACTTAAGAAAAGACGTTTTACAAATTCGGCGCTTTTTCTATCAAGCAAGAAGCATTAGACGCCTTATCAAGCCCGAAAAATGAACGTCGGCGTCTACACGAAGGCTACAAAAAATTATTACGCTACGATCGTCGCCATACAACGTCACCCTAACATTACACATGATTATCTCTCATTAACTGACTATCTGATTAAATCATCATTACGTCACTATGAGACGAGGTCTGGGGTGCGGCCTCACAGCGTACCACCTACCGGTAATGCACTTCATCACCAGTAAGGGATTGGCCACTACCTCCCATGATCTCACCAATTAACCCATGGCCCTCTCTCACCAGCGGCTGCGAAGCAACTGATGTCCAAGGTGGTGGTCGGACCTGCGACGTAGAGGAGGGTGCTAAGAATCTCTGGGTCCGGACAGGCCGCCATTGGAATTTGAACTTGGCTGCGTTCAACGCTATAACGTTATCTAGTGAGGCTAGTCAATATCTGTGCTACTCGAGGAATTATATAAGTATAGGGTGTGAAATGGGATGCATTATAGCAGTCAGTGAACTTAGGAGGACACGTGGGGTGTATAAAGTGGTGAACAACAGACATGTCCCATGCTACCGCAAGTTATTTGACCGAAAAGAACTAGGGGTGGGGTTTCTTATACACAAGCATATCACTGGCAACATAGATGATTACTATAGCATCAGTGATAGTGCGGCAAGTATAAAAAGGTTTAACAAAAAGGACAAGATGAAGGTGGTACAAGTCTACGCGCCTACATCGAACCATGATGATCATTTGGTTAAAAACTTCTAGATGTAGAGTCAGCCATTATTAATGTAAAGACACAGTATACCATTCTAATGGACGACTTTAATGCCAAAGTAGGCAAGAAACAGGCCGGTGACGAAGTGGGGGAATAAGGCCAGAAACTCTAGAAATGCCAGAGATAAGTTATTAGTAGAGTTAGTAGAGCGTAAGAATTTACTGATATTGAATAGCGTCTTCAGAAAACCGGCTAACCATAAACGGACGTGCCGAAGTCCTAACGACGAAACTAGAAATGAAATAAACTTCATTCTGTGTGCACACCCAGGCATTCGACAGAATGTAGAACTTGTTGGCAAGATCAGATGCAGTGTCTGTAGAATAGTAAGAGTTCGTAGTCACCTAAATTTAAAAAAGCAAGGACAAAAACTGATACGAAAGAAGCTAGTTAATGAACTAGCGGGGAGAGAGAAAATACAGGAATTGAGAAAGTTCGCTTCAGAATCAATTCGAGGCACTAAACGAGATAACCGACGTTAGCATTGAGACAATGAACGATAATCTTATTAGTTTCATCAAAGAACATGCAATGCAAGTCAGAGGTACAATCGCTAGACAGGACAGTGGGAAATTATCTTAAAAGACGAAAAATTTCATTGAGAGACGACAAACGATAAAACCCTGAAATGCAACCAACAAAATAGAGCTAGTGAAGCTTTCGTAGTTAATCAATAGGCGCAAGGTAGCCGACATCAGAAGGTATAACATGGAGAAATTTGAGCGACTGTCAAAAAAAGCAGCAGAAGCCTAAAACCTGTGAGCGTGAACTTGTGCATAGGCGAAAATCGGATGTATGCATTAAGGGACAAGGAAGCCAATGTCATAACCAATATGGATAGTACAGTTGAGGTGGCGGAGGAGTTCTACGCTGTACAGGCAGCGAAGCAATTGCATGATCATATGGCAAGAAGCAATAATAGCCCACAGGAATTCGACATCCTACCAGTAACGACAGGGGAACTAAGGAAAACCCTAGAACGAATGCAGAATAGGCAAAACCGCTGATGAGGACAAGGTAACAACGGACCAGCTTACATATGGCAGATAAATTGTGTTAGAAGAACTGGCCATGCACCTCATATACAAAGTGTCTCTTGATGGGAAGGGTGCCAAGAACTTGGAAGAACACCAACATCATTTTAATCCATAAAAAAGGAGACGTCAAGGACTTGAAAAATTACATGCCGATCAGCTTACTGTCCGCTCTCTACAAACTATTTACAATAATATTAGCTAATAGAATTAAGGCGACATTGGAGCTCAATCAACAAAAAGACCTAGCAGGATCTCGTACAGGCAACTCCACAATATACCGTATTAATACCATCCATCTGGTAATAGAGAAGTGCGTGGAATACAACCAGCCCGTTTGTATAGTTTTCATACATTGTGAGAAGGCGACAAGCCCCAGTCGATACAGTCGATACATCAGTAGTAATGCAGGCCCTACGGAATCAGGGCATCGAAGAACCCCACATAAACATACTGGAAGAAATATGCAGAGAATCCACAGCCATGATAGTTCTCCATAAGGAAAGCGACGGAACCCCAGTGTTGCGCCTTTGGGTAGCGTGGTGCGGACTCGGGCCATCCGAGTCCCCGGAGAGGACGAGTAGAGAAGCCGGAGAAGGAGAAAAAAAATGTTTATATACAGTATTTACATGGTAGCGTGGTACAACATGAAAAGAGAATCACACACGAGCGCCTCTGCGCTAGCGTTTTTATACATCGTCCGCCTTCCCAAGATCCCTTGCAAAGAAAATTTATGCGCAGGATACTCCAATGAGATCGTCGTCTTCCTCTCCGTCCCCGAAGAGGGAAAGCCAAACACCGCCTCCCTCTGAACCTAGGAAAGGGGCAAGACATGCCCAGTTCGCTGTTTGGTGAGGGAGACCCCACGCGCCAGCGTGGCACCACAGTGAGATGACGTGGAATCCCATGCGCAAAGTCGCTCCCTGATGCAGCCAGGTTGACTCAAGCAAGGCAGAATACCCCGTACAGCTGCTGGGTCGACGCTGCTTCGGAGTGTTGCTCTCGGCGGCTGACAAAAGCTTGGCCAACGACTTTTGTGTCAAGAGGAGCCGGCGACGTGGTTTTTCCAGATTGTCCGCGTCCGTCGCCGTCCCGGTGCAGGGTTGACTCATCAACAGCTGCCAGGTGTCAGCAGGCCACGAAGACCACGTGGAACTTGGGCGAGGCACAACAGCACCCCCGCCGCCAGATGATACATCGGGAGGTCGAGTTGTTCCATGCAGCTCGGCCGGGTCGATGTCGGCGACGTTCCGGCAAGGCTCTTGCTTTCTCGAAGGGCCTGGTCAAACTGGAATGCTCCAAGAGCTGGCCTCTGCGCCCCGCTTCGGTGAAAAGTGGGTGACAAGCTCCAAGAAACGACCTTTGTCAGCCACACACAATGCGACAAGCACCGCGTGCACGCCACTCTCATCGCCAGGCCTCCGATTTTACAAAGCAAACATCTTATCTTAATAACTTAAGCTCAAGGAAACAATGTGCATACCAATCGGGACAAGTGTCCAGTAACTCTTTCATACGTAACTCCATTTGGAATCGAGATACATTATAATCAAGCTAAACAAGCAAACTGTAGAGCTCGGGACAACGAGGGAGTCAGTGAAAAATTTCTCTACGCCCTCACTGTAACACATTGAAAAAAAAAGTACACATAAACTAGGTAAAGGTAAACAAAAAAAAATCAAACAAACCTTCCGCGTCTTTTGACGAGTCAAAACGCTCGACTTAGGGCGTCTGCATTTGTATGAAGGCCACCTCTCTTGTAGCGCACCTCGAAATTGTGCTGCTGCAGTGCTATGCTCCATCTGAGCAAACGACCATTCTTAGGTGACATTTGGTGTAACCAGGTTAGTGGAGAGTGATCAGTTTCTATAATAAACTTAGAGCCAGCAACATAGCAGCCTAGTTTTCGTACGGCCCAAACAATGCAAGCACATTCTTTTTCCGAAGTGCTATAAGCCTCTTCCCTGCTGCTCAATTTGCGACTCAAATATAAAACCGGCCGCTCCTCTCCACTCTGGTCCGTCTGACATAGCACTGCTCCTAAACCGCGTTCGCTTGCATCACACTGAATAGTGAAAGGTTTTGCAAAATCCGGTGCCCTCAAGACGGGTTTCTCACTCAATGCGTGCTTCAGCTTCTGAAAAGCGTCTTCCTTTTTAGAGTCCCATTGAATGTTCACAGGTTCGGTCTTGCGTAAACTATCTGTCAAAGGGCTGGCAATCTCGGAGTAATTCGGGACGTAATGCTGATAGTAACCTGTGAGGCCGAGGAATGCTCTCATCTCGGTCTTAGTGCTGGGACGACGATAACCGACCACCGCGGCTACCTTGAGTTCGGACGGTCGACGACGCCCATTTCCTACAATGTGCCCTAAATAGCTTACTTCAGCACAGCCCAAATGACATTTCTCTCTCTTTACCGTAAGACCTGCATTTTTGACCCGTTCCAAAACCATCCGAAGGTGTTCAACATGGTCTTCCCATTTGTCCGAAAATATCGCCACATCGTCTAGGTAAGGCAGCGCAAATTTCTCGAGCCCGTGGAGAACCTTATCCATCAGGCGGCTGAAACAATACGGCGCGTTCTTGAGCCCAAAGCTCATCATCAAAGGACGAAAAGTGCCCAGGGGTGAGATAAAAGCAGCGTATCGACTCGCGCGCTCTGTCAAAGGGACCTGCCAATACCCCCTAACAAGGTCTAACGTAGAAATGTATTTCGCCTTAGACACTGTCTCTACCCTCTCTTCAATGTTAGGAATAGGGTAAGTCTGGTCGACTGTTACAGAGTTCAGGCGGCGATAGTCCACGCATGGCCTTGGATCACGGCCCGGAATCTCAACCAAAATCAAAGGCGAGGTGAAATCACTGTCTGCTTCGATGATAACACCTAGGTCGATCATGCGGCGAATTTCGGCCTCTAGTATCTCTCTCTGTCTAGGTGACACCCGATACGGCTTACAGCTGATCGGCTTGTTAACCGTCAGCTCAATGTCGTGCTTAATCACATCCGTTTTGCCTGGCTTCTCGGAGAAAACGGTAGCGAATTCCTGTACTAAAAGCTCTAAATCTTCCTCTTGAGCCTTACTTAGGGTGTTCCCTGTGTCTACCCTATCGGACAATGTGCTGCTGACCGTGCCATCGGAAAGACAAAGGATTTCCGCGCCCTCATCCTCAGGAACATTGAGTGCAAGGTTTATTACTGCTTTTCGTCGCATGTAGGGTTTCATTAGGTTACTGTGATACACTTTGGGGCATTTCCGGCCCCACTTTACCTCGTAGTTGGTGTCTGAAAGCACTGACAACACTGTCGCTGGTCCCTCCCATTGTACGTCCAGCTTGTTTTTTTTTTGAAGGGCACAACAGCATCACCTCATCGCCCACTCTAAAGACTCGCTTTCGAGCTGACTTATCGTAACGGGCCTTGGAAAGCGCCTGTGCTGCGCGCATGTTGCTCTCCACCACTTCGCGTGTAGTCCCCAGTCGCCCCAATAAATCCAGTACATAGGAAACTACATTAGGGTCCTCCCCATATCCAGTCCATGACTCTCGTATTAAGTGCAGCGGACCTCTCAAGTTCCTGCCGTAGACAAGTTCAGCCGGACTAAAACCCGTACTCTCGTGTGGGGCCGACCTCAGAGAAAACATCGCAGCTGGTATACACCCCTCCCAGTCACTTTTATGCTCAAAGCACAAAGCTCGCAAAACGCGTTTCATGACCGAGTGCATGCGTTCCACAGGGTTCGACTGTGGATGGTGAATAGAGCTATGCGCGATTTTTATCCCGCAGCGTTCTAGGAATGTAGTCGTAAGGCAGCTTGTGAACACACTTCCGTTGTCACACTGTATCTCCGAGGGAAAACCCACCCGAGAAAAAATAGACAACAATGCGTCCACCACGCATACTGAACTCAACTCTTTCAGTGCGATTGCCTCCGGGAACTTGGTGGCAACGCACAGCGCGGTCAGGACGTACCGATATCCTGATTTAGATGGAGGCAGAGGCCCCACGATGTCAATCACGAGCCGACGGAAGGGTTCTGTGACTATTGGCACTAGTTTCATTGGTGCCTTCCATTTGTCTGTTGATTTTCCTATCCGCTGACAAGTGTCGCATCCACGGACAAACATCTCTACATCCTTCCAGCACCCGGGCCAGTAGAACTCCTGAGCCAGCTTAGCTTTCGTTTTCTTTATACCTAAGTGGCCCGCCCAGGCGTTGCTGTGGGCCAGGTCGAGAATGTTCCGCCGGTATTTTAGTGGAACTACCACTTGGTTGTAGACCCGCCCTTTAGCGTTCTCATACCTGCGATGCAACACCTCGTTTTGGGTGTAGAACGAAACGTTCTTCCTAGAGTTACCTTCCTTATGTATGGCATCTAGCAGCATAGAGAGTGCGAGATCCGCCTTTTGATCGACCACTAGCGTTGCACGGTCGGTTCTGGCTAGCTGACACCAACTGGTGGACGCGGGTGTTAACACCGAGCCTGTCACCAAGTCCTCGTTTTCGGGCGTTAGAGATATTTCCTCGCTGTTGTCGACCATAGCCTCAGTTTCCGTCTCGACAACTCGCATGGCAGACTCATTTTCCGTCGCAACTACCTCAGGTTTTCCTACACTGCCCTCGGACGTCTGTTCCCCAGAGGGTGAGCTGCTCAGCTGTTGCGTCAGCTCGCGCGCCTTCGAACGGGTAAGGGCCATGCAAGCTATTTCGGTGGCAAATGATTCTCCACGTGTTTTTAACATTTCCTCAGACTTATTTGAAAATAGGTAAGGGAAGTGCTCCGGGAGGTTGGCTGAAATTGCTGCTTCCGTACACAATTGGCCGAAAGGGCCCTCGATTACAACCCTCGCTATCGGTAGGCAGACGCTTTGCTTTTCTGCCACTGGCCGAATCCAGGCACACTCTCCTATATAGTCTTCGGAAGATACGCAACTTGGATGCGCTACATCCATTGTGGCCGCCGAGTCCCTCAATACCCTACACATTCGGCCGTTCACTGAGAGTGTCCTCATGTAAGGCTTCAACAGCTTTAAGCTATCCTCTGACTCCTGAATTGTGGCAAATGCCATGTGCCTCTTACAGCTCCTGGCCATGTGGCCCTTTTCTCCGCAGCTGTAGCAAACAACTGGCTTCCGCGCTTCTAACGCATGCGCTATGTCACCAGGCGCCTTTGAACCTGATGAAGGTGCCGCCTTAGTCCCCTCACTGTCCTTTCCCTGCTGATTGTCTAATAACTTGGAATTTTCGGGTTTCCAGTTATTTCTTGCAAACCTCTTGCGTCCCTGGTTTCCCGACCAGCTTTCTACCTTTTCATTTTTTTCCGAAGTTCGTGGTGTATTGCGGAGACTACGGCGTGAGCAGTAATCTTCGGCGAGTTCTGCTGCCCTGTTCATGTCTACGTCTTTCATCCTATCCTGCACCCAGAGCCTTACCTCCTCGGGAATTCCCCGGTAAAACTGCTCAAGTACCATCAACTCAATGACCTTGTCATGGTTGCCATAGACTTGCGCGCTTTTGAGCCACTCTTCAAAGTTGGCTCTAATTTGGTAGGCATAGTCTGAATGAGATTCGTTGCCCCTCTTAGAGTGCCTGAACCGCAGGCGGAAAGCCTCTGTCGATAGGCGACATTTTCGTAGCAATGCAGCCTTTACCCTGTCATACACCTCGGAGTCCTCTTTATTCATTCTTGCGATAACATCGGACACTTCGCCTGGTAGTACGCATATCAGTTTTTGTGGCCAAGTCTCCCTACTAAACCCTGCATTTTCGCATGCTCGCTCAAAATGCACGAGGTATAATGCAATGTCGTCACCCGCCTTGAAGGTGTGGATTAGATCCTTTATCTTTGATTCTCCACCCCCTGAATTTTGATTTCCCACGGACATACGAAGCTCCAGTTCTTTCAGACGGATTTCATGTTCTTTATCCTCGCGATCCCTCCTTATTTCCTCCTCTCTTTGTTCACGGGCTAAGCGCTCACGCTCCTCTTTCTTTGCCAAAATGGTTTCTCTGGCCTCAATGGCCTCTTCTAAACTCACTTCCTCTTTTCCCAAGTGCTCCAAAATTTGTTGTTTTCTTTTAACCGAGCCGACCGAAATATTCAGCTCCTGACAAATTTCGAGGAGTTCTTGGACCTTAAACTTCTCCATCTTAGATATGCACACCGTTTCTCTTCTAAGGTAATTTTGCCCACGAGCCACCCAATTCTTGGTCTGCGAATCAAAATTTACCAAAATCACCCTACCACGTTACCGACCATCTGCGCTAACGAGTCTGGCGAAAAGAAGAGCAAACACGCGGCACTCACCACTTCGATGTAGCCGACGCAGGCGAATCCCATAAGCTGCCAGCCACTGTTGCGCCTTTGGGTAGCGTGGTGCGGACTCGGGCCATCCGAGTCCCCGGAGAGGACGAGTAGAGAAGCCGGAGAAGGAGAAAAAAAATGTTTATATACAGTATTTACATGGTAGCGTGGTACAACATGAAAAGAGAATCACACACGAGCGCCTCTGCGCTAGCGTTTTTATACATCGTCCGCCTTCCCAAGATCCCTTGCAAAGAAAATTTATGCGCAGGATACTCCAATGAGATCGTCGTCTTCCTCTCCGTCCCCGAAGAGGGAAAGCCAAACACCGCCTCCCTCTGAACCTAGGAAAGGGGCAAGACATGCCCAGTTCGCTGTTTGGTGAGGGAGACCCCACGCGCCAGCGTGGCACCACAGTGAGATGACGTGGAATCCCATGCGCAAAGTCGCTCCCTGATGCAGCCAGGTTGACTCAAGCAAGGCAGAATACCCCGTACAGCTGCTGGGTCGACGCTGCTTCGGAGTGTTGCTCTCGGCGGCTGACAAAAGCTTGGCCAACGACTTTTGTGTCAAGAGGAGCCGGCGACGTGGTTTTTCCAGATTGTCCGCGTCCGTCGCCGTCCCGGTGCAGGGTTGACTCATCAACAGCTGCCAGGTGTCAGCAGGCCGCGAAGACCACGTGGAACTTGGGCGAGGCACAACACCAGTAAGGAATAATGTAAGGCAGGGTGACGCAATCTCTCCAATGCTATTCACCGCATGTTTACAGGAGGTCTTCAGGGCCCTCGATTCGGAGGAGTTAAGGATAAGAGGCAATGGAGAATATCTTAGTAACCTGCGATTCGCTGATGACATTGCCTTGATAAGTTATTCAGGGGACGAATTACAGCTCATGATTACTGGACTAGACACGGAAAGCATAAGAGTGGGTCTGAAAATAATATGCGCCAAAAAACAGTAATGTGCAACATTCTCGGCAGGAAACACCCCTTGGCGATAGGTGGAGAGACGCTGGAAGTTGTGAAGGATTGTGTCTTCTTAAGACAAGTAGTAACCGCGGAGCCGAACCATGAGACTGAAATAACTAGAAGAATAAGGATGGTATGGATCACGCTCAGCAAGCATTTTCAAATCATGAATGGTAATCAGCCACTAACCCTAATGAGGAAGGCATATAACAGCTGCATCTTGCCGGTACCTGCTAATGGAGCAGAAACCTTGAGGCTTACAGAAAGGGTTCAGCTTAAATTGTGGACGATGCAGTGAGCGATGTAAAGGAAAATGATAAGTGCAACCTTAAGAGACAAGAAGAGAGCAGAGTGGGTCAGGAAACAAACTGGGGTTAAGGATATCATAGTTGAAATTAAGAAGAAATGGACATGGACCCGACACGTAATGCACGTAGGCAGAATAACCACTTGTCATTGAAGGTAACTGACTGCATTCCCAGAGAAGGCAACTGCACGAAGGGGGGACAGAAAGTTAGGTGGGTCGATGATATTTAAAAGTTCGCAGGTATAATGTGGCAGCAAAAAGAAAAGCCGGTTTCATTAGCGGACCATGGGATAGGCCTGTGCCCTCCAGTTGGTGTAGTCAGGCTGATGATTACGTCACAATGGCGTCACGTCTCACAGCTTACATGATAATGCCATCACGTGGCATCCACGCTTCGTCAGAGGGAAGTCAATCACGGTCGCAGTGCGAAACCGGGTGGTGTGCGAAAAGCATCCAAAATTCGTCTTGGAGAAACAGTTCAATAAAGACGGTGAGTTAGAAGCAAAAACAAAAATAACTTTACACACACGCCCTACTCTCCAGTCTTCGTCTCTCTTTCATCATTTTACGTGATCATCACACTGATGATCATCATTGCCAACCTTGCGACTTCAAGAGAAAAATCTTTAAGTCGAGTCCCGTTGCAGGGTGGCTTATTCTGTCATAGCCTATTTAAAACAAGTCAATTCCTTTTTCGACTCGTTAGACATGCATCGAGTTCTCTTTCTTGCGGTCTTCTGAAACAGACCATACATCTGCGCCAATCATTGGCGTCGTCACTGGTGTGGTTGGAGAGGTTCGTCTCCCTTCCCTCCGCACTTTAAAAAAAAAATTCAGTTTTGCCTATGTTTGCGTGCACACATGCAAACCACGAATGTATACGAAGTTTGGCGGATACCCCCCTCTCCTCCTTTCTCCACCAACTCCGCTCCTCTTCCAGCTTTTAAAAAATTTCTTTCGGTGCCTCTGGCGTCATGGACGTCCGCAAGACATTGTCTTTGAGGGGAAGGGTGGGGGGGGGGGGGGCAACCCCTATCGGGGCGTTGGAGGAGCTGAGTGCTGGTGTAGTTTGCGTTGTTGGCCAGGGCTAGTGTAGATCGATGGGAACAAAGGCCCCTTTGCTCCCCCTCCGCCCCACACACACTAACCCCATGTCTGATGTCAATGTTACGGACCACTGAATTTAGAGGCGCGTTCTCCAGGTACTCCGGTCCCTACGTGGGAGACGCTCGCTACGCGCTAAGCGTGTCCTGCAGGACTGAAATAAAGTGTTTTTCATTTCAATAATTCCGGATCAATATCTACATTTTGTCGTTTTGAAACAACCGCAAGTACACGGCCGATGAGCAGGGTGTGGCAGCTGATTCTCTCGCCATCATCATAATCACCATCATCGACAGACTGTTGCGGGCGTACCTGCATTTTTCTTTCCCACGCATTTAACCTCTTCACGTCGCGTTAGCGCGGAACATGGTCCCGAAACGGCGTCAAAAAGCTTCTGGTCCGGAAAAAAGACAATCCGGGTGCGTTGACCCGCCATTTCGGAGACCGCCCACTGAGCGAGGAACAAAAGGTAATAGTCAGTTCGAAGCAACACAGCGGACCGTCAGTCTACACTCTGCATAGCGCGCCTGGGCAGAAGGGGGTAAGAAGAGGCGGTCGATGTACGTGCGCAAACGCCGGGGACGGCAACATTGTGTATACCTGCGAGGTAGCCCAACGCAGTGATGGCGGTCCTACGGTACATTAAACAATGCCGGTCCACTGCACCCACGGTCGCACCACATCAACTCCCTCCGGTCGAGCCATGGCTACTCGCTTCTTGCGCTAAAAAAAAATAAAGTGTTCAAACGAAGACGCTTCGGACGATTGTCTAGTTTGAAACATATGCACCCCGTCACGGGTTCTATATTACCCTACGTTTGCTGTTGCTCTGAAACACCGTATGTTCTCGCGTAGTAGGCGCACTTTCTGCAGTTGACCATGCACGTTTGGGTAGAGTCGCGCACAGCGTTGGCTTTGTTGGGATCCTTTGCTCTGTGCTTCGCTTGCTCAGAGTAAAGAGGTTCATTTATTTAAAATATCCTCAGGTTGCAAACGTATATTGAAGAGGGGAGAGAAAAAGTTAGTACAAGGTGTACTTGAAGTGCCTAGCTATAGTACTTGAAGTGGCTAGCTCGGCTAGTGGTATCTATACTTACGTCATAACCGACATTATCTTTAGCGCTCACAGTCTCAGCGACATGACGCTGTTATGTTGAGCTGCTCTAGATTCTGGGTATTTATATTAGGCATTTTGTTTTCACATTGCCATTCCTGAGTAATGCACGCCTTCGAACACGTGTCTCACTGAGCCGTATTCCCGCTGGCTCTAGAGAATGGAGCACCGTTAATTCCTCTTTTTTAGGAGCCACTATACATGAATGATATAAATTCAAAACGGAGAGGCGAGCGACTTGCTGCTGATCCATAACAACGTAAATGTAGCGGGAAAAAACACGGACAAGAAAGGGTACACCACAAGCGCTCACGTTATAAATTCATTTAACCAGGCTCATCACTGTTTCTGGCCAGAGCCACGGCACGTCTGTGCTCAAGCACACGCCTACCGAGGACGAGGATCAGGGGCACTCTTTCGTGCCTGCAGCTACAGACGGCAGCGCATCCACTGGTAGTTGCAAATCCTGCCGTCGCACGAGCACCGTACTCGGCTTCTTCTCAGAACCAGTGCAAAAAAAGGACCCCATTCCTTCAGCCTTCCGTGGCCAGACCCATGACGTGGTACTTTCACATGCACAACAATGAGCCACTGGAAACAGAACGTGGCCGCTTCCGACGGTGCAGGTCCGCATCGACGGAATCGGTGAGCTCGCGGCTGTGGTGCGGACGGAAGCTCCACGTCCTGCACAGCATCGACCATATGCCCCTGTCGCCCTCCAGCCTTGGTCTGAGGCACCTCCGCGTGGCCTCGGCCGGAACGCGTTGCCTGTCGGTGTGCTTGGGATGCGCATACGTAAAACCGAAGCTGGGAACGAGTAATTTGTCGCCGTTCCAGTGTTCGGTGCCTTGAACGCAGACATGATGGTGGGAGCTGACTACCTCCTGTCTGGTAAGTTCGGCTTATCATTGACGGCGGCAAGGTAAAGCTCCGCTCTCTGACTCCGAGTGTTTTCTCGGCCTCAAGCTACCCAATGAAAAGACTACATTCGCATATGTCCAGCAGTGATATAAACCTCAGTGAGCAGCCGGAGGCGTATATACCAACTTCACTGCAGTCATTAACAAAAATTTTGTTGTTACGTCATGATTACTTTGTAATTTATGCCTACGAAAAGATGTTTCACTGAGCCGTATTCCCGCTGGTGCTCGGGAATGGAGCACCGTTATTTTTCTTCCAGAAGCCACTACGCATTGATGCTATAAATTCATTCAACGCTGAAAACTAAATCACTTCCATAAGATGCATGCAATATTAGTTTGCAAAAAAAGCATGGTATTTTCCTTGGCTTTTTTGTCTTCCAGTTCTAATTATTTTCATTCTAACAAAACAAAACGAGCACCTTCAAATTTTCTTTATAAAATATGTGGTTTTCAGGCTCATGTGGGGGAAACCCCGCGTCCAGGGCCTCACTGGTTATTGTAGCTTGTTGTGTCTGCCTCGTCAAGGGTCACCAATTGTCTTCCCAAGTCCAGTTCGTAAGATTAACTTCATTAGAAAGAGGAGGCTTGAAGTAATATAAAATGGGACGGGATGTCTCTAAAGCCAACTTTTCGGCACGATGACTCCTGTTCAGTGAGTCGGCAACTTCTTTGAGGACGACCATAGTCCGCTTGTTTAAACGTTGACTGCAGAATTATTACCTGTTCAACGATTTTTCTTCATGGAGGAAAGTGATTTCGCTAACCCTGACAAGCCTATCTCCTCTGACGCTGCCTCTCCTGACCAGCGCACAGTGCCTGTTTGGCGGGATAGTCTCTTTCAGTGGGCGCAACCAAACTTATCGGACCATCAGTACTCGCCTATCATGCGACCAAGACCTCTTTCTTCCTTGATTGTTCTTTACGACTAGTATTCAAAATGTCCCCATGACGTCCACCCCCAAGTTTTATTTCCTATATATATATATATATATATATATATATATATATATATATATATATATATATATATATATATATATATATATATATATATATATATATATATATATACGGTCCGTTTGACATCAAGATTTGCCTTGCCTCCGTGGTCTTGTGCGTCGACGGAGCTGAAACCAGCAAATGCTGTTAGTGCACTCGAAATTGTTAAGTCTTCAGCAAACAGTAGTAAACTCGCTCATTTTCAAGCATTCGGGCATCTGCGCTTCCCTTCCCTTCCAGCATCTTCGTAAATTTCCCTTATCGCAGGGTAGCGAACCGAGCATGCTCCTGGTTAACTTCTCCACCTCTCCTTTCTTCTCTCTTTTCCTTTAAGTTTCCGACCCCTATTTCTCCACCTCTAGTTGTGTAGGGTAGCAAACCAGTTATTACTGCCAGGTTAACCTCCCTGCCTTTTACTTTTTATCTATTTCTCCCTCTCTTTTCATTCTTGTATCAAACGCATCGCGTAAGAATTATGTATAGTTGGGCGAATTTGAGAACGCACGCGCAGTGTTATAGATGCAATGTATGACACTGTGTATTCCATAAGTTCAGCAGAAACAACTAGCTGGTGGACCAGTTAGTACTAGAGTTACTGGATTTGCTACCGCAGGTATAGTTACTGTATATGGCTCCCCAGGGAGACATATAAGTAAATCTAGCTGGTACATGTCTTGATGTACACTAAGGGTCAGTCAACGTTGCTTAGGTGTAGTCCTTTGTCTTCTCTTATTCAGTATTCACCTACTACATATTCAGTTTGTCACAGGGTGGAGTCTCGGAGAAACTGATATTCTTGACAGTGCTGCGTGATTGACTCTGCTTCTTGTTCTGCTCAGTCCTGGCGTTTATTGTTTTTGACTAGGCAAGCTAGTCAAAGAGCGAAGCAGCTCTTTGACTAGCTTGCCTAACGCTGTCTCTCCGTCCGCACCATGCTCCCCTGGCCACAGGTCAGGTGTTGGGGCAGTGCCAAGTAGGTCACGCATTCCCTCGCAGTGTACGCGCGTTGACGTCACTCTTTCTCTAGCCTGTCACCGCTCGCCGCGTGTCATCTCGCTTGCTTCGCCCTCTCCACCGCTCGCAACGTTTGAGCGCACATCGAGCGAGCAACAGTGCTGCGCGATTGACTATGCTTCTCGTTCTGCTCAGTCCTGGCGTTTATTGTTTTTTTTTTAGATGCGAAGTAGCTCTTTGGCTAGCCTGCGAAACGCTGTGTCTCCGTCCACACCACGCTCCCCTAGCCGCAGGTGTTGGGGTGGTGCGAAGTAGGTCACGCATTCCTTCGCAGTGTACGCGCATTGACGTCACTCTCTCCCTAGCCTGTCACCACTCGCCGTGTGTCATGCTTCTCGCTTCACCCTCTCCACCGCTCACAACTTCAAGCTCATACGAGAGAACAGACTTTATGTGATGAAACTTACAGGAAACCCAACCCACCTCCCGCGTCTTCCCGTTTCAAACAAACGTTCACTCGAGTAAACGCTGCACCGAGTTTCGCTTCAAATCGTTCTTCTAGCAGCCACGTCGACGCCCGTTTCAACCGTGGAATGTTTCATGATGCCATGGAACCGTTTCATGATGTAATGCGAAGCTGCTGCTTCGCATTACATCAGGGTTCCCTTCGGAGAAATTCATTCATTCATTTCATTCATTTATTCATTCATTCATTGACAAAACTTTATTAGTGTCCTGAAGCCCGGTCTTTCCAGAGTGAGGCAGGTCGCATTCACGTCGGTAGTCAGGCTGAACCGCCGCGGTGGTCTAGTGCCTAAAATACTCGGCTACTGACCTGCAGTTTGCGAGATCGAACCCCGGCGGCGGCGGCTGCACTTTCGATGGAGGCGAAAATGCTGTAGGCCCGTGTGCTCAGATTAGGGTGCATGTTAAGGAAACCCAGGCGGTCGAAATTTCCGGAGCACTCCACTACGTCGTCTCTCATAACCATATAATAGTTTTGGGATGTTAAACATGTTGTATCACCATTACCATCGGGTCGAGCCTTATGGCGTCATCATGGACATTCTGGACTGCCCGCAGCAGATCTTAATAAGACGCGCTTCGCCCCATCTTCTGCCAGTAAAGCCATTGTTCTTCGGGGTCGGCGAGAGTCGCGGGAGAGCCCGCTACGTTTACTGCAAACCGGAACTTACCCCCTCTCCGTATTTTCTAAATAAAATTCACGCTGACATCGAAATTCAAGAGAAGTCTGACGGGTGCGATGACATCATCGGAATCAGACACATGCTGGCAAGCTGTCCCTTCAGGGAGGTGGTTCATAATTTATTTATTTATTTATTTATTTATTTATTTATTTATTTATTTATTTATTTATTTATTTATTTGTTTGTTTATTTATTTATTTATTTATTTATTTATTTATTTATTTATTTATTAGAATACCCTCAGGGCCCGTAGGGCATTACAGAGGGGGTGGGTACAACATTTGTGACACACAAGAAAAAAAGACAAAATAAAGAAACAAGTGTCAGATGCGCAAATCAGGAAGGCAACATAAGTCAACTAAAAATGTATAAGAATTCAAGCACATACAAGACAAAGATAGATAATGGAAACTGCGTATAGTTACAAGCATTGCTGAGAAATTGCAGTCTTGAATAACAAAGGGTCTATTATTGTTACAACGGAAGAGGGATTTTGTATGTGATTGCAACTCTGTCATCTCTTGAGTAGTATTGGAAATTAGACAAGTAGGTAACGATTCATTTTTAAATGTAAACAGCGCGAAAAACGAAGACAGAGAAGTAGGAAGACACAGGACAAGCGCTTGTCCGGTGTCTTCCTACTTCTCTGTCCTCGTTTTTCGCGCTGTTTACCTTTATAAATGTCATCTCTTGTATATCTGTGGAATAACACCGTTTGCATGACGTGCCTGATGAATTACCATTATGAGAAACGTGCTACAGCGCAGTGATCCAGCGGGAATGCTGCATTACAGCCGTAGCCGCATAATATTATTGAAAGCTATGGATGACTTGAGCGTGAGTTTGTTTATTTCCCAAAGTTTCACAACAGGACGCTGAGGCGGGGATTAAGATCTAGAATATAACAGCTCGACAAGAGGTTCACTGTGGCAAAAAGACGGCGAAAGCAAAGTACGTGTCAAAACAATGTAAACTGATCAATAATAAACACGTCATACGTTGAAACAAAAGAAAATGTTAAGCAGAAGCAGAAATATCACTACTGACATATTTAACGAAAAATATTCAATATCGAAGTATACGAGAGTTGTGCACGTGTTTTCTAAGTAATAATAAAATCTTTAGTACATTCGACTGACAATAACCCAATGCTTGAAGACCATTGTATGCGGCCGTGGAACGTACCAGTGTTCAGAGCCACATATAAAGAAAACAATAATAAGAACATGTTGAAACCACTAGACGAGCATGTTGGGGGACGTCTGAGTTGTCGTGAGGTATAGTTCTCAAGAGCCAGTGAGCATTTTCATAATGTCGCTGTTGTTGCAGATATCGAAACGGTAGCAACAGTACGCCTTCTTTCTTGGGCAGGATTTGGTCGAGACAGTATTGTCCATCCCCCCGACCCCTTCTTACCACCCAGAAAGCCATGGATGTTTCGACCACGAAATCGCACTTTTGGGGCGACGCTCAGGCGCAAAGAAAGAGAATAAGTTATAACTGGTGGTTTCTCATCGCGAAGTGCGAGGTCTTTCGATGAGTAATGATCTCAAAACACGCCACGCTAGGTTACTGGGATATGTTCCGTTTCTTTCGGCCAACGCCCACCAGCCACACAACTGCACGCACTGGATCCGTTGGTTAAAATGTGGTACAGTCTTAAAAGAGTCGTTTTTTTTTCTTGTAGACGGGAAAATGATCGCGTAAATAAACACCTTCCAGCCCCAGCCGAACGCCGCAGTCGGGTACTGGAAGGGGGTTATTTTACTAGGAAAGATAATCCGGACGTTCCTAAACCAAGAACCCACGCCGCAGGAGCGAGTCCGCACTGCCTCAGCGGAAGCTAAGCCTAAACATAAGAAAAAGCGCGCCAAAAGAAACGAGGCGACGGGCAAAAAAAAAAAAAAGCGCGGGAAGAAAGAACGCCGTCGGCGGCGGCGGCTCGGTTGCCAGGGCAACCGACGGCTATTTGGCGCCAAAAAGTGCAGCCGCATCGTTGGCTCCGCCGCGGCGGCTCCAGACGATGACCCTCCTACCCAGACGGGACGACTTCGGCGCCGTCGCGTGACGTAACTGAAGACGTCACTTTGCGACGTGTCGTCACATCCGCTTCGTAAGTGCCTTCGCGCGGGCTGCGTTGGTGGCATGGCTGGCGGCGTTTCCCAGTGCGCTTCTGCGTGAAGTCGCAGTCGTCGGGCGGCGGCGTCTGCTCTTGCGAACTGGAAGGAAAGAAAAGAAAGCCGCGGAGTACCGGAGCCAAAACTCGGCGTTTCTATATTTGCTGCTAGCGTGCCGACAGCGCAGTTTTCGCTCCGTCACAGACACTTTCTTGGGGAACCAGGGCTGCGTTTGGACTCGAGGGTCCCTCACTTACACTCAACGTTTTTTTTTTTTTTTTTCCAGCTCAGCGTTGCGTCCTTCCGTGACGCGAGAGGAAGGCATTTCGGCGTCGGCTGGCGCTCGTCTCGGGTGACTAAAGTGGCCAGGCAAGTCTGGCCTTCCGGAACCCGGGCTCCCGTCACACCCTCGCCTTACTACTGACTGTGAAACGCGTGGAATCCTCCGGTGTGCATTCCTTCGTCTCCCTCTTTCTTTTTTTCGCTGACTTTATTGACTTTTTTCTTCTTTATTGCGGCATAAAATCGATTGTCCTTCGTGCCAGCTCGTGAGGGGGACGTTAACGGAGTTGGGTTTCGTTGGCTCTGGTTTCAGCGCGCCGCTACCCCCTCTGTTTAATCCTGTTATGTAGAAGGCCCTTGCCAAAGCATCCTAAGTAGGTTTGCGGAAATCGAGTGCGAGGGTGTAATTGACGGTAGGAGGGGCTTGTTTCCACCTTCGCAATTTTTCCGCATTCGCTTATTTCGGTTTGCGCCTCTCTAAGCAGAATACAAAAAAAAAAATAAATGGTGCATCTGCGCTTGGGCAATAAGCAGCGCTATGAAAATTTTCATTTATTATTTCGCAAAGTGCTCACTTACTGCTAAAACATTTCTTTCTATGAGTCGATATGAATAGCCAATATAAATTCCGCCAGCTCTGATAACGCCGCAAGTAACTAACTGCAATGGCTACTTTCGCAAACAAAGTTTGCCTACCGGATGTGTGAAGTGGTGACGTCATCAGGCTAAAAGTTTGTCGTGTGAGAGAAAGACATTGCGATGTCTCAGCATTCGCTTCCACCCGATGTTCCGTGCTGACTGTTACCTCAAGATTAAGGTTATAAGAACACGATCTTGAGAATGTTCGTAAAGATTGTACGCGACCCGCCACCGTCGCCTAGTGGCTAAAGTACTAGGCTGCTGACCCGCAAGTCGCGGGATGGAATCCCGGCTGCGGCGGCGGCATTTTCGATGGAGGCGAAAATGCTGTAGGCCCGTGAGCTCAAATTTGAATGCACGTTAAGGAAACCCAGGTGGTCGAAATTTCATAATCATAATGAATAACTTTCATAATCATATGGTGGTTTTAGGACGTTAAACCACACATATCAATAAATAAATAAATAAATAAATAAATAAATAAATAAATGATCATAGGCAGGTGCAGAGTTCCCCTTCAGGGACGGAGGAAATTGCTCGCACCCCCCCTCCCCCCCACTCCCTATTAGTCTTGGTTTGGGACTGGCTTTGCGCTCCCCTCTCTTAGGTCACGTAATATCTACAGGCTTAAAGTGCGCGAAAGACAGGCAGGGATCGACTAATTCATGCGCACGGCTCGACATCCCAAGAAATCCACACTATGCGGTGTGATCCCGGTTCGATATTGACCCCATGCGGTTGAATAAGGTGCACCTAAACTTAAATCGAAAACCGCCTTCAACACCTTTTCGTGTCATGTGTCACTACATGGGGGAGCTTTTTTTTTTCCATGACCAAGGGACTGAAGTTATTGTCAACATTGGTGTGCTCATAGAGGTGTGCACAGTGTTCCCAATTTAAGGGGGGAGAAGGTTTGATCGCAAAGCCTTCCTCTGCCCCTCCCCCCCCCCCCCCGCCGCCCAGGACCGCCTGCTTCAATGTGGATGAAAATCAAATTAAAGTCACTTCGCATTAGTAGGGCCAAGCCGGAAAAGACGTGCAACTGCGTAGCCTGCATCGTTTCTCTTTAGTTTCCTCTTTGATGCCTCTTCTTTTTCTCTCTTTCCCAGTGATTTTGTCCCTGTTTTTCCTTCTTTTCTCTCACTCATTATGTCGCGCTTGCTTCCTCTTTTTTTTTCTTTCTAATACTACGCGGTCTCTCTTGGTTGCGCCAAGCAAGGACAGCATACGACCGCCCAAGCTTCTAAAGTGCTTCCCGCTTAGCATCATCATCAAGGCGATCGAACAAGACTTCTCTTTACCGCGAGCGCCCACTCGATATGCTACAGATGGCTTTGCTATGCCTGATTTTTCCAGCGTGACGCCAAGTGATGACGGCAGCATACGACAGACCGGGGCTTCCGAAGTGCTTTGCTCTTTAAAAACCAAGCCAGCTTCGCACTGGAGTGCCCAGCCTGGAGCAAGTGTATAGTTGGGCAGCCTTCTTTGTTTCTCTTCGCTTTTCTGTTAAGTTTTTCCCACCCTCGTTCTCTATTCCAGACTCTTTTCAGTTTTTTTCTCATTTCTCATTATTTCTATATTTCTCCCTCTTTTTTTTCTTCTCTTTCTATTTCTTGCTTGCCTTCTCTTTCTTCAATTTTCACGCAATTTTCTACATGACCCCTAACGTGCAGGATACACGACCCCACTTAACTAACGCACTTGAATAACAAAAAGATGAAGACATCTCACTGGCTCGGGCACTCGTAATATGTTTTATTTGGCTGTGCTTTGTATGGCTTTGCTTGCGTTTTCATCATCTCGCGTTGATGTAATCGCCAAGGCCCTCTGAGAATAAGAGGCGGAAGACACGTGTTAATGTCATCATCAAGGCACTCCAAGAACAAGAAGTAGACAACACATTTTGATGTAGTCATCAAGTCGCTCGATGAGCAAGAGGTGGAAGGCTTGCGTTAATGTCATCATCATGGGGCTCGAAGAACCAGACGTAGAAGATTTGCGTTATTATCATCCTCAACGCGCTTCAAGAACAAGAGGTGGAAGACTCGGGTTAATGTCATCATTAAGGCACTTGAAGAACATGAGGCTGAAGACTTGTAATAATGCCATCGCCGAAGCGCTTTAAGAATAAGAGGTGGAAGACACGTGTTAATGTCATCATCAAGGCACTCCAAGAACAAGAAGTAGGCAACACATGTTGATGTTGTTGACGGCATAGGGCCACAGCATGCGACAGCCCGACCCGCTAAGGTTTTCGACACTTACATTAAATAAATGATTACGTAGTGTCGTCATTGAGCTGCAAATGTCACTCAACGACTTCTCATCGCCTCTCGGCGTGCATGTGCATGGTGATATTTTGAATCAGCTGGACCAGCCAAAGAAGGTACACCGACTTGGCCAACAATGGCGCTGCCTCGCACCTGAGCCGTCCATCGCAGTGATGAGAATTTTGTACGCAGAGACCCGTGATTGCTTCGTCAAACGTATATCATGCTTCGCAGTACAGAAGTCGAATTCATGAGTCGCCAGCAACTTGTTCTAAATGCACCCTGCTTTCCTATCGTTCACCACGTTAGCGTACGTGGGGAACGATAGGAATTACATTACATTTACAGTACATTGCATTATATTACATTTACAATTACATTACATTTACAATTTCTTGCAAATGTAATGAAGCGTTCAGCCGTGAGTCAGCGTCTGCATTGTCCGAATGTCTGGGCCCTTGTTTGCATTGCGCTGTAAAAGATCCTAACGCATACCAACTCACTCTACTTGCCGTAGCCTTATCAATCACCGGTCAGTACATACCGTATATGCAATGACCGTATGCATATATGCATACCCCATAACATACCCAGGCCGTATCGATTTCCTGCCACACGAATATACCACGACCATCTGCTTGCATACTCGCCGCGGCCGTATCGATTCCATGCCGTCTTCCCGGAGAACGGCTTCGGTTCCGACGCTTTCTGCCAAATGAAGCCGTCGCCGCGTCACACTTACGTCCTTGCCTTTTTTGCTTAGACGGCACGGAAGCTAAATTTAACTGCACAGCTCAGCCGCGGCGGGGCGCTGAGGTACTGAGCGCTGCCGTAAGCTCGGAAATAGCCGAGCCACCCCAGGGTGTGCTTCCTTTCCGGCAGCACTGGAGACAAGAGCACCGCCGCGCTCTTTGATCAGGAACCGCGGGCTCAGGTAGAAGGACTCGAGGCCCGCTCCGATGGCTACTTTCGTGAAGCGCTCTTTATTGGCTTGGTTCGCTGGTGACCTGTGACCATTGGCCTAGCCAGGTCGAGACAGTGTATTCAAACAACACCGATATTTTTTTCCGTGTGTATATAATATAGAAACGCGAAAAACACATACATAATGGGTGGTTAATCCTAATCCCAAAAAAGTGTTTCTCGCTTCTCTCCTGCACTCTGCGTCCTTTCTTGGGTCGCTTGATTTTCCGTCAAACTGAACTTACCGTCGTGTACGGAGATCTCGATGCACGTCGTGATAATTTTGTAGTCGTGCCTTCCGTACTTCTAGATTGATTAGATTTCTGGGCCATTACTCACCAATAATACAGGGACAGATTGTAGTTTGGCCGTGACTGCCTGGTGGTCAGCAAGGCATGGACACCATTGCGTGCGTGCGTGAGTACATACATACATACATACATACATACATACATACATACATACATACATACATACGTACATACGTACATACATACATACATACATACATACATACATACATACATACATACATACATACATACATACGTGCATGCATGTATGTATGCATACATACATACATGTATGTATCTATGTATGCATACATACATACATACATACATATCTACATACATACATACATACATACATACATACATACATACATACATACATACATACATACATACGTGCATACATACATACATACATACCTACATACATACATACATACATACATACATACATACATACATACATACATACATACATACATACATACATACGTGCATGTATGTATGCATACATACATACATGTATGTATCTATGTATGCATGCATGCATACATACATACATACATACATACATACGTACATACATACATACATACATACATACATACATACATACATACATACATACATACATACATACATACATACATACATACATACATACATACATACATACATACATACATACATACATACATACATACATACATGCATACATACATACATACATACATACATACATACATACATACATACGTACATACATACATACATACATACATACATACATACATACATACATACATACATACATACGTGCATGCATGTATGTATGCATACATACATACATGTATGTATCTATGTATGCATGCATACATACATACATACATACATACATACATACATACATACATACATACATACATACATACATACATACATACATACATACATACATACATACATACATACGTACATACATACATACATACATACATACATACGTTCAAACACCCTTGTGGCTTAGCGCACCTGTATGTACACGCGCGCGTGCCAACATACGCACGAACACGCATAAATAATGCTTGAGTCTCTGCCCCCTGCCCCCTCACCCTGAAAAATTATCTAGCTACACCACCGTGGCTCCGATTACTTAGGCCAACCCGCTGCCAGCTCTCCTTCGATGACAGCGTCCACCGTTTCACACAAAAAGGGGCAACATATCACACGAGGCGAACGAAGACCGCTCGATTCGAGAATCGCCGCCGGGCCGTGCACCGTTCCGCACCGAAAACTTCTACTGCACAGGAACCGAATGTCCGGGACCGGCGACGGCTGGCGCGTGCACACTGACAGCCGTCAAATTGTGGGCCGTCGCACCTGGGCTCGTTTAGCAGAACGACACTGCAATTGAGAGATCTGCGAAGGGGGTCAACGACACAACGCCGGTGCCATTACGGTAAGGGTTCAGTTTCAGCCGTTGACAACCAACACCGAGCGAGGGTTGCGCTGTGCGCCGTGGGAGGTCTCTGTAGATAAGGTCATTCAAACGGGAAAAGCACGTCCGCTTGCGTCGCCCTTGGCGATCGTGTACGTGAAACTCTGAATAATAACCCTACTGAAACGTTCCGTATGCGAGTCCAATCATTCCATATGTTTCCATAAGGAATACATATGTTTCCCATATATTTTCCATATATTTCCGTAAGATTCTTATGGAAACATACGAAATTATTGGACATCGCATACGAAACGTTTCAGTAGGGAATAATAATAATAATAATAATAATAATAATAATAATAATAATAATAATAATAATAATAATAATAATAATAATAATAATAATAATAATTCAGTAACCCTGCAGTGGCAGCACTGATGAATATGAACCGCCCAAACCACAGCTTGCTCCTTGTGTTAGACGATGCGGAAGAAAGACGATGCGGAAGCATTGAATACCGCTATACGCCCGCCAAAGCCAAATGGAGGCTCGAGCGGTCGAGCCTCGCAAGCAGAAAACAAGACCGGACGCGTAACATGACTGTACGACTGATAGTTAACTCCACAATAAAATATTATAAGACAAAATGACGTGCGCATTAGATGCATAACTGAGAAGACTTGAAAGGCAGATGAATTTCGCCTCGTCTGTGTCTATCTGCGTCTCCCGTCTTCGCATGAGTCGCGCTGGACATTTCTTCGGGAATGAACCAACTACCCCGAATGAAGGCACAATTAGCCTCCAACTGATCTTCGAAGATTGCTTAAGAGATGCTGGAGGCGGAAATGTTGTAGGCCCGTGTACTCAGATTTGGGTGCACGTTAAAGAACCCCAGGTGGTCAAAGTTTCCGGAGCCCTCCACTACGGCGTCTCTCATAATCAAATAGTGGTTTTGGGACGTTAAACCCCACAAATCAATCAATGCTTAAGAGATGCTTCAAGGCAAGTTTTCGTAGCATTATTACATTTTCCGATTTCCTGCGAAACAAAATAAGAAGCACTGCGTCGGCCATGGCAGCCGTGTTTATGGGCGAACAAGGGTTGAGGAGTAGCGGGCTATAGAAACCCGCTCACCAGGCCGACTTTTCCTCCTTCTTCTCATTAAACACCTTCTTCCTGTAAGGGTTGCGTCGCTGCGGCGTCATCAAGGGAGTCTCGTGAGTGAATGGCTGATAAATTTAACAGCGCGCGCTTCGCACTTTGTTCCGGCGGTCGCGAAGTTCAGTGACCCTGCAGTGGCAGCTCTGGTGAGGACGAACCCCCCAAGCCACTGCTTGCTCCTTGTGTTAGACGATGCGGAAGAAAGCATCCACGAGGAAAGACAATGGTATCAGGACTGAGAGATTACGCAACACTAACCAGCGACCTCCATGCAGCTGACTTCCTTTAGATTCTAAAAAAAATGTTGTTGGGACAAATTACAGCAGGTGATCTTAGGTTAGGTTAGGTTATGGTTGGTTGTATTAGGTTGGTATGGGTAAGGTTACACGAAGTGGGTTATGTTGGGTCGGATATGTTGGGTCCGGTCAGGTCCGGTTGGGTTAGGTTGGGCTAAGTTGGGCTATAGGTTACACGGGAGGGGTCTAGGTTAGGCACGGTCAGGATAGATTAGTGGGATCGTTTGGGTCAAGTCTGGTTACGTTAGGTGGGATTGAGTTAGATTGAGTTGGATTAGGTCGTGTCTTGTCAAGTTAGGTTGAGCTGTGTGACGTTGGGTTACGTGGGGCCGTATTAGTCTTGGTTGGATTAGGCCAGATTGAGGTGGGTTCGATTGGGTTAGGTTAGGAGATGTTTCGTGTTGACGCTGGGAAGTTTATTAAGGCGCAGTCTTTGCATTCCTCGTCCAACGGTAATGGTGACCGTCTTGGTCGACGACGCAAGTTGTACCGAAAATGGGATGACGTCATGCGAGATTCTTAGATGAGGCATACGAGATGCGAAGACTTGACGTCATAATGACGTACGACAACGAAATCGCATCGGGCGTCGCCGCTTAGTCAAAGGCTGGGGTGATTAGGTAGCCAGGCCAACAACGCGTGAGGTGCGAAATACTCGAGGGTAGTGAAGAAGTGAGGGATCAGCACTATTGACAGAAAGGAATAAGAAGGCTTTTGCCTTCGAGTAATCTGAGACGAATTTATTGGGGACATGGAGAGTTCTTTGTCGTACAAGATATTTCAACAGGCAGACCTTCAGTACATCGTTTCACCTATAAGGACGCATCATTTTATATTGCTGATATCGTACTCCACGGGCACCATATGGCCTTCGCTGTGTTGCACAGAATCGCAGATACGAAACTTATGTTACGGTCGACTCGCCATTGGACAGCTAAGGCAGATGTCAACGCGCCTGCTGTTTTGACGACAGACTCGAAAGCTAATATCTTGTAGCTATCGTCGAGCTTTCGCGTACATCGCGAACGTTAGGACCGCGAGGCCTCTGAAGTAATCTCAATCCCCCTCGCGTTTCGTGGTGTCAGCATTTGCGCTTCTTTATCGCAGGCCTCAATCTCGATCAGCGGTGATTAGAGGGGCACACGCGACGTTATTATGTGACTTCCCGAAATCCGCTCACGGCGAAAAGTACAAACGACGATGGGCTGTGTATATATATCTGTGTAACGTCGAGAAGATAGAGTGTTGGCCAGGTGCCTGGAGAACGCTTGTCTGCCCTAAATAGGCGTGCGAAGGGTTGCCCATCAGGGGGCCGAGGGGAGGAGGGGGGGGGGGGGGGTCTTTCACTGTTTCCGTTGATAGAGTTATAAAGCAAACATGAATCACAATGAAAGTAAGAATGGCAGTGCAGTGATGACGTGCGGCTCACAGCGTCTCTCCTTTGGTCCCGGTCTTTCCAGGGGTAAGAATGTCAACTAAACAGCTCTTGTAATGCAAAGTAAAAAGCATAGGAGGCGCAGAGCTCTCCTTCAACGCGAGGAGCGAAGTCCCATCGCAGTGCCCGCTACGAACGCCAATGCTGTCGTACACAACGCAGAGCTGAGGTGCAAACCTCCACGAGTACCCGGAGAGTTTCAGCCTTTTTCAATCCGCATTTAGAATGGTGCAGCTACGGGAGCGGCCCTGTCATTATCTCGCTCAAGGGTTTTCGAGCACGGAGCTTATTTTGGGCAAGAGCAGCGAGCGTAAGGAATCACGTGCGAGCTCAAACGGGAAAGGAGGGTTTTGAGAGAGGGTGAGAATGAAAGTGGGAGAGAGACGTACAGTATCCAAAGGCGATGTCGGAACTACACAACGCAGCAACTATGCCTTTTTCTCTTCCTCGGTTGAGATGCAGTGAAAGAAGGAAACGCGCTTTCCGTTCTGGAAGCCGCAGCGCTGACTCTGCATCTTCGCCCGGTTTGCGCAGAGGGCCGCCAACCGTACGGCTCGTGATGAGACCGCACTCGCGTTCTACGCCCGTGGTGGATCCGAGAAGTGTTGCAGCTCGATGTTGAAGTTTCGGGCAGTGGTGTGAACAATGGTCGCTTACGACTTAATGAATACTATCTCCGCCCGCAAAGAGCGGCGCCTTCAATTAGCTGTGTAGGGAGCCACTCAAGTTGATTTCCTTTCGAGCCGTAGGTAGGTTTGGCGTACTGATGTAAATACAGGGAGTACTCGTCCCTGTCTGAAATGTTACCTTTGAATGGGCGGTAATGTCAGTATTTTTTTAGGTAATTTGCCAGGACGTTCAAGTTTTCGTCTTAAAACCAGCGACGCAAACATGTGTCTGTACGGGTATTCATATATCTGACTTGTGTTTCGAGTGATTGAGGTTATACAATTGTGATGACGCATGGTTGCGGCCTATCGCTCTGTCTTTTACCAATTCGGTATGGCATGCTAGTTGTCCAAAGGTAGAGTTCTGCGAACTTTCAATCGTCGAACATATCATTCTAAACCCACGTCTGTGCAGATTCAGTTTGGGTGAGCCACTGACGGTTTTGGGGGGAGCTTGTATTTGTTAGGTTGTGGACTATGGACGACCGTAACAGTTGGAGAAACATTTTTTTTTTTTAATGTAAGCCAAATACTACAGATATGGTTGACCATAACGGCGCGCATGGTTCCGACTCGTCATCTCAAACCACCTCGTAGTTCACTGAGAAATAGCTTATATCACACGTCTAGACGAAGTTTGCGTAGAACACTGTTCCATAGACCACAAAAGAATGTTGCATTTTATTTATCAACTTCATTCGAACAACTCTGGTGAAGGACCTGGTACGTGTCACCGTTCGCAGTTTGGGTCCTGTCTTTCACAGTGCTCATGACTCTAATATCTATTTGTGCTTTCATTGTATGTACATATGTATGTATGTATGTATGTATGTATGTATGTATGTATGTATGTATGTATGTATGTATGTATGTATGTATGTATGTATGTATGTATGTATGTATGTATGTATGTATGTATGTATGTATGTATGTATGTATGTATGTATGTATGTATGTACGTATGTATGTATGTATGTATGTTTGAATGTATGTTAGTATGTATGAATGAATGTAGCAATGGCTGTGGAGGTTAGACTCGCTCGCTGGATTTCGTGCCAACCGGTTGTGCCCCCGTGATCTCCGACGACAGCGCAGCTCTGGCTGACTGGCTCGCCCTGCACCATCCCCTGACGCTGACAAGAGCTCTCGCCGAGTGGTGACCCGACCCGTCTTGGGACTCCTGCGACCGTGTCCGTCTTTCCTATCTTCTCCTTGCTTCTGGGCGTCGCTGTTCCTGCGCCATGCTCTCTCCTTTACCCTCTCTAGCTCTATACCTTTAATTCCTCCTTTTAATCCCTCCTTACCCCCATCCCTCGTGAGCTACTGTTGAGGTGTCGCACTCTGATGCAGACAGTTACGGGGCTCACTTTTATCTTCTTTTCCCTTTAGGAATTACATAAGAAGAAAAGTAAAGGTTTTACGTCCCAATACCAAGACTTGATTATGGGGGATGCCGCAGAGAGGACAGAAAATTTCGTCCACCCGTGATTATTTTATGTGAACCTTGATCTACGTTGTGAGAAAAAATACCTTTCTCTTACACCATGATATAATTGCAGTAGCGTTAACGTTTCGCCTCCATCGTGTGAGCGTGTTTGATAGATAGATAGATAGATAGATAGATAGATAGATAGATAGATAGATAGATAGATAGATAGATAGATAGATAGATAGATAGATAGATAGATAGATAGAGTGATAGATAGATAGAGTGATAGACAGATAGATAGATAGATAGATAGAGTGATAGATAGATAGATAGATAGATAGATAGATAGATAGATAGATAGATAGATAGATAGATAGATAGATAGGTAGATAGATAGATAGATAGATAGATAGAGTGATAGATAGAGTGATAGATAGATAGAGTGATAGACAGATAGATAGATAGATAGATAGATAGATAGATAGACAGATAGATAGATAGAGTGATAGATAGATAGATAGATAGATAGATAGATAGATAGATAGATAGAGTGATAGACAGATAGATAGATAGATAGATAGATAGATAGATAGATAGAAAGATAGATAGATAGAAAGATAGATAGATAGATAGATAGATAGATAGATAGATAGATAGATAGATAGATAGATAGATAGATAGATAGATAGATAGATAGATAGATAGATAGATAGAGTGATAGATAGATAGATAGATAGATAGATAGATAGATAGATAGATAGATAGATAGATAGATAGATAGATAGATAGACGAGCGAGCAATTCACCGGCGCCAAACCCTATCTGACAGCCACCCAATATACACACTAGCCCGCCAGTGACCACGTGCGCAGAACATGGCAATCTGCGTGACCCTTGAATGACTCTTTCTTTATCAAACCCTTATGTCCCGAAGGAAACGCCCATTGAGGCTATCACAACAAAGCTAGCTTCTCTCGCACACGGCTTGATTTCGTTTGAACGTCGCAACGCGTTCACTGATGACAGCGCATACCTTCTCCCAGATCCTTCAATATATGCATGCTTATCGCATCAGACAAAGAGTATATTGTAGTGCTGGGCTTGTATTGTTCCGCGAACAGTGACCCCGTTTTCGATGAAAGTCCTTCTGACGCGGAACTTATTACTTTCTTTTCCATTCATCGTTGTTCGATTTAATCGACGTTGTCAGCCCTTTTGAAGGAAGCCCTGAAACATAGTAGCACTCCAACGAGTACATTACGCCCGGCCTCTTCGATATCGCGTTCCAGGGGCGGTGATAACTTCGTGTCATCGACACCGTGTCGTCTGCGTACTTGATTAGATTAGATGTTCGCTCTTCTACTGGGATGTTGGCACCTCCTTGCTTTACTTGTAAAAACCACTTGCACTTTTTGCGAACTCATGAAGAGCAAAAGAGAGAGAGAGAGAGAGAGTGTGTGTGAAAATTTGGATTGTCGGTCAAGGTACTTAGCACAGAGCTGCACTGTTTGTGCAGTACAGGTGTCCCCTTGCTCCTGTTGCGTTTAGAGCAAGCGTTTAGGTTTTATTGTTACTTCTTGAACAATTCATTGCGAAAGCCGTTGGGTTGGCCAGTGTCGAAATGAACCCGCCATGGTAATATAGTGTTTGTGGCTATCGACTGCTGACCTGCAGGACGCGGGATTGAATCACGGCCGTGGCGGTGGCCGAATTTTCGATGGAGGCAAAAAATTTGAGGTCAGTGTTCTTAGGTTAAGGACAACCGGTGGTGAAAAAAGAACAACCGGTCGTGCAAATTCCCGGATCCCGCCACTACGACATCCTTCATGACAACATCGCGCCGTCGGGACGTTCAAAACGTCAACTATCATATTCATATAACCTTTCAATGTATGAAAGAAGGAAGGAAGGAGAATAGGAGGAAAAGAATGGCAGAGAGGTTAACCAGCCTACAGGCAGCCGGTTTGCTACCCTGCGCACGGGAGGGGGACGGGGTAGATGAAAGGGTCGAACCGGCGACCTTCGAGTTTGCAGCCGAGTACCCTAGACACTGTTTTACTGAGGTGTATTTCATTAAGTTCATTTCGCGAATCCGTGCTTATATCTTGAATGAAGAGACTTGGTGTGTCAGCGCTCGTTATGTAAGCGATAACGCTGGACATGGGTGCAAGCACACATTTTCTTATTACCACTGGTACAAATTAGGTATTTGCTGTCCTAAAGTATGGCGGGAGGGGAGAGGGTGAAGGCATAGGGGTGTACAGGGTTCTCGTATTAAGGCGCTCTGAATGGAAAGAATGAATCGATTTAAATTGATCAAGTTTTACTCGAAGAGCTCATATAGAGTTGTTTCACCACTAACAAAGTAGAAAATAAAGGCACAATTTTCATTCCTTTTTTAAGTGTCGCGCCGAAATCTAAACGCGCGACGTCATAGATTACGAAGTGTATTTTTGAATTCGGATGGCAGTGGCTCAAATAAATTTACTGAAATTGTATACGCAAGGTGCATGCCTCGATCTTCTCCGCCTCAGAGAACAATGCACTTCCTTTTTGATAATTAGCCAACTATGTTGAACTTAGCAGACGCCGTCAAGACCTATGAAGTCACGACATTTAGTGCGCGAATAACAATATGGCGTCGTCACCCGCATTTTCTTCTTAAGTGATTCTTAAAAGAGGGAAAGGAAGATAAAAGTGAGCCCCATATCTGTCTGCATCATAGTGCGACACCTCAACAGTGGCTCACAATTCATTCATTGATTGATTTGTGGGGTTTAACGTCCCAAAACCACCATATGATTATGAGAGACGCCGTAGTGGAGGGCTCCGGAAATTTCGACCGCCTGGGGTTCTTTAACGTGCACCCAAATCTGAGTGGGGCCTACAACATTTCCGCCTCCATCGGAAATGCAGCCGCCACAGCCGGGATTCAATCCCGCGACCTGCGGGTCAGCAGCCGAGTACCTTAGCCACTAGACCACCATGGCGGGCACAAGTGGCTCACGAGGGAAGGGGATAAGGATGGATTAAATGGGATACAAAAGGGATAGGGATGGAGATGAGGACACCCACATACAGAGGTAAAGAGATGATAGAGAAAGATGGGGACACGGTCGCAGGAGCCCGAGGACGGGGCACCACTCGGCGAGAGCTCTTGTCGGCGTCAGGAGATGGCGTGGGGCGAGCCCAGTCGGCCAGAGCTGCGCTGTCGTCGGAGATCGCGGGGGCACAACCGGTCGGCACGGAATCCAGCGAGAGTACGGCGCTCACACGCTTTTCTATTTGAGTGTTTTATCGTCTTACCAAACGTCTGCTCGCGGCATGCCTGGTGGTTTTAGAAACGTGAAAATTTATGCATATGAGAAGTCTTTTTTTTTTCTCTTTGGGGTCCCTTTTATACGGGATGGGGTTGAAGGTTTACATCGTCAACCTCACCTGCCCCCCCTCCCCTCCCCTCCAATTGAAGCCATTAAGATCGAATGTTTTGCTAGGACAAGCTAGATGATGGGGGGAGGTCTAACTTCTCATGTTTTGGAATGACATACGTAAGGGTCCAATAAACAAAATATTACGTAATCGCTTCCGAGTCAACAATAAATAGGAGGAAAAGTGTGGTAGAGTGACGCGAGAAAGTTATGCAACATGGTACAAAGGGTGTCAACGTCACGCGCAGGGTTCCACCAATCACCTTTTTTTTTTTCCTGCGCCATCGTTTATGACGTAACAGCGATTGCTCTATTCACGGTGAATAATGCAGAGTGCTTGAAAAGAGGCGACAACGACATATATGAAGCCAGGGTTTCCTTTCTGGCATGCAATCATGACACTGCGTTCCCGATAAACATTCCTTTTTTTGAATGTGCATATCTTGTTCTCGTCTCTTCTCGCATTCTTCGGGTTCGCCCGAGAACGCAGTCCCATTATACATTTGAACTTGCTGTCTCCTGCGTACCTACTGTTCCATTGTACACCATGTACATCTTCCAGCTGATGTTAATGTGTATGTCTAGCTTTCGTGCTTTCAGCATATTGATTTCATAATAACTGTTACGTAACGGACGAATGGAGCAACAGATCTTTTGTCTTTGTGGACCCTACGTTTTTACCCACTTGTCGACGCATACCTATAGTATAATACTATCAAACCTCGATATAGCTAACGCTAATATTACGAAATATTGGTTACAACGAAGTAAATGAAAAATAGTATTGCAAGGAACAGTGTTAAAATTACGATTATAACGATTTTTGTGTATAACGAACTTAATTTTGTGTAAGATGCAACATTGTGGTAACGAGGTTTCGGTGTCATAATAATAATAATAATAATAATAATAATAATAATAATAATAATAATAATAATAATAATTCTCAGTAAGGCAATCAATCTTCATGGAACATGGAAGATTCGAGACTAAAAGCGAGGAACGCTTAACTAAGGTTAAGCGTTCTTCAGTAGGCTGCAGCAGCAATCATGACGCGATCGCCTTAATGATGTTACAGTTATTGAACCTTATTTAACACGCACGTATGCTTTCCGTCACTCCTTTGAAAGGTGAAGCGTTTCTTAGCGAACTTCGGCGACTTTAACGGTATCTATCTGTCTATCTAGCCACCTATAACTTTTAGCTCTCCTGGCCGTTTCCATGATGGGATCGATACAAAAATTGGTATAGCATAACAAGGCTGTATGACGAGAGTAAGTCACCAGTCATAACGTGAAGATTATATATGGACGTCATTAATGTCATGAAATACATGTAATGCATGGTTTTGCTGCTCTTGTCGTGGTTTCGCTCACATTACCTATTGCAATACTGGTATGGTATAACATGACTGCGTGGTGAAGACAAGTGAGAGCCCGTAACGTGATGTTCATGGGATGCGTGTCATGTGAAACACGACTTCATCCTACGCTCATAGAACGCTCGTGGCCATTTCGCTAGTTTCACGTATATACCAAATTAGGTATTACGTGACGGGAATAGACGACCAAGATAAATGACATCTCCAAACATGATAATCATGACATGCGTGTCATGTAAAACATGGACAGATGCTACGCTCATAGCGCGCTCGCGGCCGTTTCGCTAGTTTCACGTATACATACCAAATTAGGTAATACGTGACGGAAATAGACGACGATGGTAAATGACATCTCCAAACATGATAATCATGACATGCGTGTCATGTAAAACATGGACAGATGCTACGCTCATAGCGCGCTCGCGGCCGTTTCGCTAGTTTCACGTATACATACCAAATTAGGTAATACGTGACGGAAATAGACGACGATGGTAAATGACATCTCCAAACATGATAATCATGACATGCGTGTCATGTAAAACATGGACAGATGCTACGCTCATAGCGCGCTCGCGGCCGTTTCGCTAGTTTCACGTATACATACCAAATTAGGTAATACGTGACGGAAATAGACGACGATGGTAAATGACATCTCCAAACATGATAATCATGACATGCGTGTCATGTAAAACATGGACAGATGCTACGCTCATAGCGCGCTCACGGCCGTTTCGCTAGTTTCACATATACCAAATTTGATATTACGTGACGACTTAAATGGACGGCGAGGGTAAATGAGACGTCCAAACGTGATCGTCATGACATGCGTATCATGTAAAACATGACTTCGTGCTACGCTCAAAGTGCACTCCAGCCCGTTCCGTTAGCTTCACATATACGAAATTGACGTACGTGACGCGAATAGACGACGAAGATAAAAGACACGTCCACACATGATAATCATGACATGCGTGTCATGTAAAACACTACATGCAGCGCTCGCAGCGTGCTCGCGGCCGTTTCGCTATAGCTTCACATATACCAAATTTGGTAAGACGTCATCGGACGTGAATGGGCGACGGACACAAATGCCAGGCGCAAACATGATAATCATTGCACGGAAGTTATACACGGCGTATATGACATCCCTACCACTGTTGGAGCTTGTATTGCAAACACTAGTGGTGCCGTCGTTACGCGACTATAAACGACGCACTTACATCGCCTCTAGACACGTCACTGCGCATAACTTTTCTACTTCTGTTTACTGTGGACTACGTTCGTCCGTCTCATAAAGTTGTACGGATTATAAAGTGACATACCAAACCTCCTCATTCGTGTTACGCATATCATCGATTCCCCCTTACCAGAGGATCTGCCTTTTTCTTTTACCCCAGATCGGATTATGGCAGTGCCCACGGAGCCTTCCGTGAAATTCGTTCATTCATTTGATGATATCTACACTCTAAAAAGAAAAAGAGCGAGTAAAAAGGGTGTCTTTTTGTCCCATAACAATAATCGTCATCTATATTGCGTTCCATCCTTGCGCCATCACCCCGCGCCCGGAACATTCCGGTCACGATCGACATGCCCGTTATCAGGGTTACATTCCATTCTCGATAGGAAAGTGGCCAGCGCCGAGTTCTCAAGAAAGGAAGCGCACGCAAGCCCGATGACGATTATTGCTGTGGGACAAAAAGACGCCCTTTTTACTCGATATTTTTTTAGAGTGTACCACTGACTGCACTAATCTCGGCTTAGATCACTGAGGCATCCCCTTGAATGAAGTTTGATTCCTCCCCTTGAAATGTGCATAAACGCTTTCGTTCGGGCTAGTTAGCGCATATTAGATGCGAATCAGTTTTGCTCGGGTTCATCATTTATATGGGCCTAGCGCACCACGACAAGGACGCAAGAAGAGACACAAAAACACAGCGCTACCTCCCTCGGCGACCGTCCGCTTCCCCACTGCGCATGCGCCAAGGTTGAGGAGGTGGCAGAGAGCTGCTTTCGCATCGTTTCTTCTCTCCCAATTATCTCTCCACCACAGCTGTGCGCTCGTATAATGCTATATAATGCTGCGTGCGCTCGACCCGTTGTACTCTCCTATAGCAGCACTCGGTATTCACTTTGCGGCACACAAATGGGAGGAAGGGAGGGGTGGAGTAACACAAAGAGTGCGCAACATATACACAACCCCACACACAAACGATACACGGAAGCATACAAAAAACAGCAAATGATAACACAAGTGAACGAACACCAGGGCTGCTTTCGTCTCCACATGCTTCTCTTTAGTGGGGGACGTTGCATTTGTTTTTTTTTTCAAAACGAAATCCGTGGCTGCGCTAAAAAAGGGCGGACAATGAAGAGAGACACACAATGCGGGCGCCAGCCTCCAATTTTATTGCGGAGTGTCAAAGCAAGCTTATACCAACATTAAATCGCATCATCACATGCTCTCGTTACACTCCCATATTGACACTCAAATCATCGATACCACTGCATCTGAATGGTTTGCGCGCGATCATTTGATGATCGCGTGGAAAGAAAGGTGTGCTAAAGGTTTGTGTCAAAGATATGACTGTTGCTACATAAGATCGTATCGAAAGCATGTGATGATGCGATTTAGGCGAAAACAGGCTCGCTTTGGCATTCCTTAATAAACTTTGGATGCTTGTACCCGTCCCACGTGTACATCGCATCCTTGTCGTCATTTTTCTTGTCGCCCAGCCACGCGTTACGTTTAAGAAGGTGTCCATTGGTGTCCTTTCAAAAAACTAATCTCCTGCTTCCATCTTAACGGGTCACCTGCGTGACACTCATTGAAATGCATACGTCTCAGCAGCCTCAGCTGGCGATGTGACACCGATTCCCAGAATTCAGTGAAATCCCCTCTTGCCAGTAGTAGCCTTCGGCGGCGCAGTGGGTGCTGCGGGCAAGGTGCCGACGATGTCGTAGCGTGCCGGCATAATCTCGGGGACTTCCGTTGCTCGACTCTCCGCGCGCGCCGAGAGTGACGTCATCTCACTGGGCCAGCACCACCATCGCTCTCTGGTGGATCGGCGCGAGGCGCCTGTGCGACGTGCCAGAAATACCTGAACGCTCGCTGGGCTTCTACGAAGCGCCCGCGCCCTGTAGTGATTAGCGTCTTCGGCGTTGCGCGTATAGCAGTAAACGACGTGTTGGATTCTATTGAGGAAAAGAGATTGTAAGTAAACGAAGAGGTGGGAGTCGCGCCTTCGACATTGAAAATCGCGGACACAGCCTCTCTCTCACTCACTCCCCTGCGCCTTGCAGTAATCGAAGAAACGGTGCTTTCCGTGCGTCGTTCGATTGCCCGGCCTAACTGGTCGGTGGAGTAGTCGCGTGCTACACAGTCAAGCCATTTACCAGTCCCGATTAAGATCGTCCCGTACGTGTTTTAGAGAAGCGATTCGATGCCCGAAATGGCTTCGATGCGAAGTAAGAAACCGCACGCAGTGCAATAAATCGATCTGGACACGGGAAATCGATCCAGAGGCGTGTTTATGTTAGCCGTAACCGCAAGGAGCAAACGGGAAATCGGAAACGAAACCAAGAGATGAGGGGGGGGGGGGGTAAACAACAAGAGGGAAGGCAGGGAGGTTAACCAGGCACATGCCCGGTTTGCTACCCTACGCTGGGGGAATAGGAAGGGGGTATAAAGATGAGAGAGAGAGGAAAGAGAAGAGAAAGAGAGAGGGAGATAGAGAAAGAAAGAGAGAGAGAGAGAGAGAGAGAGAGAGAGAGAGAGAGAGAGAGAGAGAGAGAGAGAGAGAGAGAGAGAGAGAGGATTGTCAGTCAATCGGCTGGCGCGTATGCAGCGGTGGCACTACACAAAAGTTAAAGGTGGTCATGTAGTCCTCAAAAAGCACAAGACAGCTTTGACTGCTTTTTGAGCCGACGAAAGGCGATGACGGTGTTCCAGTAGCATCTGCACAGAGGAGTGGCCAAGAGATGAGGTAATCGGAAAACGTATGGCAGGCGTTATTTGTGACTCTATTTGTAATGTTTGAGTCATACTCGCGAGAAGGGTTATATTCGCGACAAGATGAGGCAACACTCATCGAAATATAAATCAGACTGATTGGAAAAACGACGCAGTTCTTTAGTCTCTTCCAGGCCTGTAGCCAGGGGCGAGGTGCACGGGGGATGCCCAAAGACCAATCCCTCTTCCAAGTATATCCTGGCTGGGCTCCGTGCCGTTCTTGTTTGGACCCCCATTGTCACATTTAATCACGTAATAGATAACTAACATGGGCAACACTTATTGTTGTATCAAGCGAAACGAATGTGGACCACAAAATAGCTTCCCACAACGGCGTTTTACAGGAACTTACTGAGCTACGCATCTTTTTGCGCGGTGCACTGTACACAAGTTGCGCTTTATACGACGATGGGTCTCGTGTAGTATTTCTAGTTCGTAAAACCGGATCAATTGTTATTAAGCTTACTTTTATCGGTTTATCTTAGTGGAGAGTCCTTAGTTTGGTTACTTCGCACCTCACTATAACGGATGTCTATATTACAACGAGCAGTTAACATCAGTGAATAGAATTCACTCGTAACTCGACTTCACATGCGGGCATGTCGATCCTCGATCAATTGTTTGTTGCCTTTAGATGGATACAAGATGTACGAATGTATCTGAATAAATTGCTTTGATAGGGTAAATCGACCTCCCTCGGATTCTTCCGAAGCTGCCTTCTCTCGGTTTTCTTGCAGTGAACAATTAGTCACGCCGAGTACACTTCACGCCTCGTTTTATTGCTTGAGTGAAACGCAACGAGTTAACCACTCGCTCGCTTTCATCGAAAATAATACATTGAATATGTATGAACCGAGGCTGCAAATAAAGAGACAAACTTCTTCGCTGCTTCTTCTGAAGCTTACAAGCGTTTCCCTTTGGCTGCACCTTTAGCGGTGAACGATTAATCACAGCAAAACGTACTTCACACGCGTATACCTTTATTGCTTGCCTGAAACGAAACGAATTGAATTCTCGTTGGTCTTTTAATGGGAAGAATATACGTCGATTATGTATGAGCATGTACTGTGAATAGAAACACAAACTTCTTTGCAGCTATGTCTGAAGCTTGTAAGTTGTTTTTTTTTTCTCCACGGCTATTTCTTTTATACGCTCGGCGATTCATCTCACTGAAGCCGCTTCGCGCGTATACGTTCGTTGCCAGCGTGCAAGAAATCCCCGCAGAAGCGGCCGTTGCGAAATAAAACGCTTACGCGTTACACCAGGCACTGAGCGAAGGCACCGCTTCGATATCGCTGACGCTTGGTTTGCAACTTCCTGTCCGGCGGGGAAAGACAAAAACGTAGTAAAGAAGAAAGCAAGCAATATATGGGCGGCTTCGTGGCAGCCGTATACTTGTAAATGCCGGGGGTTTTACGATATCGAACACTCCTGCCGTTGCAAGGCGTGTTTCAAACTCTGCTTATAGAGAAAGTTTCACGGTTTTTTTTCGCTTTAAAAATTTCCTGTAACAAAACATTTCCATTGTGATAGGAGAGTCCATTTACTGCCTTGGAAAGGACACTCAACATCAAATAGACACCGGTAATTAAAAAACAATATAATTGATGGTGACATGTAGACACAGAAGTAGCTTCTGAAAGCACATAGGTAATGTAATATAACGACTGTAATCACGTCGTTTCAGCGTGAATATTTTTTAACAAACTAGCTCTAAGAAGAGGTTGGTGCTTATAGGGCGTATGCTCTGACGTCATTTCGGCTGCCATTTTGTTGTAAATCCAGCTCAGTGAAATGCGGGCTTTCTCGACTCGATCTGCCCATCACCAGAGCACTAAGGCTGCAAACTGCGCAACACAATGGGGCAAGTAGTCGTCGAGTGAAAATACTTTCTGTAGATACTGCTCCAGTTCTCCTTTCACATGAAGTTTTGCTTCGTGAAGTTGTCAATAATCACAAAACACTACAGCATTTGCGCCCCGCCATGGTGGTCTATAGTGGCTAAGGTACTCAGCTGCTGACCCCCAGGTCGCGGGATCGAATCCCGGCTGTGGTGGCTGCATTTCCGATGGAGGCGGAAATTTCGTAGGCCCGTGTGCTCAGATTTGGGTGCACGTTAAAGAACACCAGGTGGTCGAAATTTACGGAGCCCTTCACTACGGCGTCTTGATTGATTTGTGGGGTTTAACGTCCCAAAACCACCATATGATTATGAGAGACGCCGTAGTGGAGGACTCCGGAAATTTTGACCACCTGGGGTTCTTTAACGTGCACCCAAATCTAAGCACACGGGCCTACAACATTTCCGCCTCCATCGGAAATGCAGCCGCCGCAGCCGGGATTTGAACCCGTGACCTGCGGGTCAGCAGCCGAGTACCTTAGCCACTAGACCACCGCGGCGAGGCACTACGGCGTCTTTCATAATCATATGGTGGTTTTGGGGCGTTAAACCACACATATCAATCAATCACTACAGCATTTGCACTTGAAAGAATGTTCGCGAAACTAATCTCAGCACTATCATGTGATTGCCCGCGCAACAGCAGTGCTCACACGTTAATATTTTTCACATGCCGAAATCACCTACGCTATACCAAAGCGTAACAGTCCCGATACAGTCACTGCGGGACTTTCCCGCACTTTAAATGCGGTTCTCGATAAAACAAACTCAGGTGGGCCTGAGCACACCAGAACAAGTAACCATGGATATCTGTTATTCAGAAGCGCAGCTAGAATTTATTTCGTGGGGCGGGGGTTTCTACCATTCTTTATGGTGCGTTCGTGGGTCTATTTGTCACTACGTGTACGTTTATTTGTACATGACAGTAGGCGAATTTTTGGGGGGGCTAGAACACGTCAATGTCCCCCTTCCCTTAATAGGTAAGTGCTGCTTATAATTACCGATGTTTATTCACTGCTGCTGTTAATTTGCTTCCGTGAAATGAAGAATTGGCTGGTATAGGTTAATAGCTTAAGCTCTAGAGGAATAATGGATGTGATTATAAGATCCCTATTACTTCAAGAACGTGCCGGCACAACAAGCGTAGCGGATTTAATGACGTCAGTGCAAGACACTTTAATCCGGAAAAGTGGTCTGTCGTGGCGATTCAACGTTGGTTCAGCCAATGAAAGCGCGGAAAGAAATGGCAGGTCGCGCTGCCACATTGAGGTTCCCGTACCAGGATCGTCATGACGTCACCCTTTTTTCTTTTAATTAAGTCTTCTACGAACCAGTTATTTCTTTAGCAGAAATAAAATGAACTACATCGTGTTCTAGGTGGGCCGAACACAAAATATGGCACGCCTTGGCAACCTTTATTATAAGGAATGAAAATTTTGAAACGCGAGAAAAAAAGAAGAAAAGGAAATGTGAGAACAGGGACGTCATATTTAGGTACCAGGGTATTTCAATAGATTAAGGGCCTCTTCTGATAATCCAACAAATAGGAGCTTTATCCACCTTTTTTTTTTTTTGTTCTCATGTACTGGGGGGTGAAAATATCTCAGGCCACTATCCCATGTATTTCTATGGAAGCGTGACCTGGGAATTTCGGCCATGGACTTTACGTCAATATTATACCGGCTGTGTAGGTTCATAAGAAATTAGTGAATTACTTATGAGGCGTGTTTGGTGAATTACTTATGAAGAACCAGTGAATTCCTTATGAGTGCATAAGTAATTAGTGAATTACTTATGGGTGAAATTCACTGAATTAGTGAAACTAATTCTGTGAATTTACTTCTTTTTGTTTTAATTTTTATTGTTAATGGGACTTTGGCGACTTTATTTCCTATCAGCAGTTCATTTTAACCGTGTTTAATAGCGAGTGCCATAAACATAAAATAGTAACGTGTAATCACATCTATTGCTTCGTTTTTTTGTTTATTTATTTATTTATTGAAAAATACCTAAAAGGCTCGATGACATTCAGTAAGGCGAGTTCCAATGAAATCAGAATGAATGAAGAAACTTTATTTATGATCAGTCTGGCAGTTCAAGTTCAGCCGAGGCAGGAGAAATAGTGGATTAACCTCTGTCCCGTCGCACGCTCCGTCGATGATGATGGTGGTGTCTCACGTGACGACTCGAAGTCCATATTGAACAAATAAGGAACAACGTCATAGAGCACATTGATAGTAACAAAAAAACATTGCACGACAAAAAATGAAAATATTGTATGTCATCCTTATTCAACAGTGCATATAACAGATGATTACAGCACGTTAAGGGGAAGAAATGCAGCTCTTCGCAAAAATAAATACCTTCAAACGGAAACAACAAAAACTATCTTACAATGCAATGTTACCAAAAAAATGCATCTCAAGCTTGTGCCGAAACGTGTTAGGGTTACCATCACAGCCGCTATCACGCGGAATATAATTTAATTTGCGTGTGGCTCACGGTAATGTTGATGTTTTGATGAACGTGTTTGTCTCACAAAAAAAAATGTCAGAGTGCTTTATAACTCGAATAACTCGCAACTTGTAGCTCGTATAAGTGTTTTGGGCATGTCATAATGAAATCGCATTGTAGGTAACTGCAATCCGATAACAACACTAACATTCACGCAAAACACCGTCACGCAGGCACGAAATATATGGTTTGCACGTGACGCTAACAAGCAAAAACTAGTCGCATGACAGCACTGAAGTTCAGTCTTTAAGGCTCCTAACGTGTTCAAAATATGCTTGACACGAAATTTCTAAAGCATTTAGCTTTCGCCGCTTTCAATCAAGATAACCCGACTCGATAAATGATCCCTATAATACGCTCTCGCATAAAAAAGAAAACCACCCGCATCTTCCTCAAGGAGGATTAAAGAAAAATTTGCTGGGGTGGAAGCTCCCGCAATGCCTTGCCAACAGAAATGAAGCCATCTTTTGCCACTGCTAAGATCGCGGAAACATGCTTTTTTCTGATAGTTCCAACTTAAAGATCAAGTGTCTTTGATATGTTAGTCTTCATTCTATGTTAGTTTAATATTAAAAGACAGTTGTTCCCGACAAGATAACACGCAAAAATGAGTATGGGTGACTGAATTTCCTAAGTACTTTGCCTCCAGTCGGAGGCTCACTAAGGAAAACTAGTAACACTAAGACGCACGTGGAGCAGTCTGTGATTTGATTGATATGTGGGGTTTAACGTCCCAAAACCACCATATGATTATGAGAGACGCCGTAGTGGAGGGCTCCGGAAATTTTGACCACCTGGGGTTCTTTAACGTGCACCCAAATCTGAGTACACGGGCCTACAACATTTCCGCCTCCATCGGAAATGCAGCCGCCACAGCCGGGATACGAACCCGCGACCTGCGGGTCGAGCAGTCTGTGATCCGAAAAAGTTTCCTCATTACACTCGTTGGGCGTGCGAGGGAAACGCTCCATTCTTAATCTCCAAACGGTGATACTTTATCACGCCCCTAGTAAGATGGACGCCGCAGCCGCCATCTTGCCAGAGCCACGCGGGAAACTCGAGTAAATTCGTCGCAGAGTGGGGGGGGGGGGGGTATCGCGTGAGTGTTGCGTAATTGGGCACAGTTTGAGAATGCTTAATTGTTATTGCGAATTTATTATCCTTATTTATTGAATGAAGGAAAAGCGTTGCTTTCAACCGTGGGACGCTGATGTTCGGTTGTGCCCCACTACTGGGTGAGCGTACTGTTGCTTCCATTGCATCTGCTCAAGTCAAGCAAAACGCTAAAAGTCAAGCGAAAGCCAAGTAAACATGCCGTTGACTGAACGCCGGATCCGTGACATGGTGCAGCTGAGAAATGCTGCGCGTTAAAAAAAATAAATAAAACGAGAATCACCTTAGTACTGTACAAGCCTGTTACCTGTGCACGTCAAGTCCAACGCACTTTAATCTCAACCAAAGAACAATGCTTGGCGATTAAGTGGCGCCAGTTCTGAAAGAGATAAAAATGACACTGACGCGCATGTGGTAACTACGTTTAATGGATTCGCCCCGTTTAACCTCCGCCTTTTTTTTAGTTGCAGCTTTAGTCTTGCTGATGACAACGTCAGTCAACGAAAGCAATCATGTCGGTCGTCAGGCTGAACGCAGTTTGTGTCCATATCTTTCTTTCTTTTGGAGGTCGTTGCTCTTCACGTATAAGGTAGTGATGTCACTCGTAAGTGCGATAACCGTTTTTCACGCAACCTAATGCGAGTGTTCTGCGTCGCGGCATTTTCCTATCAACGCTGCCATCATGGCGCCCGGACGAAAGGGGAATAAACAACTCTAATAAAGATGTCGAACTTCATGCGCTCAACAAAGAAATGAAAAATATAGAAAAAAATGTAGGAAAGAACCAAGTGGCCGTGTTGGCGCTCATACAAAACGTGTATTCTCCATTATCTAGTTTACTTGTCAAGCATTTATTTCACACTAATCGTAACATCCCCGTAACGACAAGGACAAAGGAAGTCTCACATTATATTTGTGTCTACTCATTATCACACGTTCTGACGTTACTGCGTTAACTGTATGTCAACACAGTCACGTCATGATGTGTTCACTGCTCTGTTGCCTAAATCAGTGGATTCATCCTCATCAATTCCAGATACATTATTCATTTCAGACATTGTTTTTAATGCTATTGTGGTGTTAGGTGATGTGCCATGCTTTTTGTTATTTTTACATGTGTATCTGCTTATTTGTGGTGATGTACGCTGGATCCATACTAGTGCTAAAGGCTATAGCCGGTGCGTCATTTGTGTGCCGACGTCTGCTTTTACAAGATAACAATAAACAGATATGACAAAAAACACACATCAAGATATGATACAGCATACTTACAAACTCATACTACATTACTCGGTATGCCTCATGATCGAGATCTTCCGTTTCACGGCATGGAAGACCGACTCAAGTTCTCGGGCAATTGTGTGCGTGCGCGCGCGCGCGTTTGTGTGTGTGTGTGTGTGTGTGTGTGTGTGTGTGTGTGTGTGTGTGTGTGTGTGTGTGTGTGTGCGTGTGTGTGATGTTTTCTTTCCAGAGCGGCGCAGCATTCCAGAGCTTCGAGTGAGTGATGACTCGACAATAGAAAAGCCTCAAGAGACAGCCTTTGCCACAATGACCGCCCTCTGTACAGATGATGACTGTGCCTGGTTTGAAAACGGTATGCGTTAATTCTGCCGAGGCCACGCTTGCTCGCGTCTAGGGCCACACGAACGCAGGTTTAAAGAAAGAAACAAAAAAAGAAAGAAAGAGAAAGAAAGAGAAAAGGAGAGAGAAAAAAAGAAAGAACGAAGGAAAGCAAAAAGAAAGAAAAAAGAAAGAAACCAAGAAAAAGGAAGAAAGCAAGAAAAGAAAAAAAGAAAGAAAGGCGCCACGCAAAATATACAGAATAATGACCTGCAGCTGCAAGCCAGCGACGCACGAGTCGCGGTCTTGACCGATTAATGACGTCCACGCCTGTGACGTAGTCACCGTCGCGGCCGTCAAAACATTGTCGGCGAGCACGATGAAAAAGAAGAAGGAGGGAGAAAACATATATGTAAAATGAAATAGCCCTGGAACGCGCTGTTTTTTTATGTTTTGTTTTAGCGGAAGAATGACCTGTGCGGCGCGCGTGTGCACTCGCTGGTGCGTGGTATTCTCGCGTGTCGGGTTGTCTGCCTATTCATAAACGTGTAGGACTTGCGTGTAGTGCATAATTGGCATGTGCCTCGTAGGAGTGAACGTGCGAGGGCCCATTGTTCCGTTACGTGCAAGTACGCTGCAGCTTAGTTCTGCATTGCTTGGAAAATTTCTACTTGAAGTTTCGGCGCGTATGCAACGCGCTAAAAAAAACAAAGATTGGCCGTGGTTTCACTTTGTTATCTCTGGGTGTGCGTAATCTTATCGTTTAGCTTCGTTTTCTGTGTGGTTACGCTTCTCGAGGCACGCGGCTTCTTCCTCAGTCTCCTTGACCCGCTGTCTCCTCTTGGTTTTATTCCGACGACGAAGTCTGGCTTCTTTTAGTCTCTCCGACTCACTTTCCATATATGCTGACGAATCCTGTCGACCCGCCGCTTTTATATACACGATGCCATGGTGACTCCTCTATGTTGATTGAACAGACTTTCACCAGCTCGTTCTCTGACGTCATGCCAAATAGCGCGGCGCTGCCAGCTGCTTGGTTGCTGGGCAACGGTTCAGCTCGCGGTGCAGCCACCGGCCCCAGCGTAACGGTGAGGATGCGGCCAGTGCATCTCTCGCTACAAAAATCGCATGATACCGTGTGTGCTAACCTAAAGAGACTGCAAGGCGAAAAATGTACGTCGGCGTCGACACGACTGATGCGAAATGATGGACATGGGGCGTTATTGTGACGTAACAGATCGAAGAAGCTCGAGGCGTCACTAAGCTGTCAGGATGGCATCACATATTGATGACGTCATCCCATGACATTGTCACTAGGCCTAACGTGGGCCGATTCCGGAGTAATGGCTCCGGAATCCTTAGGTGTACAAAGCTATCTTACATGGCTTTGTACACCTAACGCTCGCCTCGGGCGACACGAACGTGGCTTTGTACACCTATCTTTCAAACGTCTTATGCACATGAATAAGGGGCCGTGCGGCTTTTCTGTCCACAGATAAACTTATCTGTGACAAAGGAATTACGGTTTTCTTCAGACGATGTCTGTGAAACGTAATCCGCCTACGGCGTTCGCGAACTCTTGCACGCGCATACTAGATGCTACACGTGCGTTTGTTTGAGCACTGCGCTTAGAAGTACTCACGCAAACCATCGAGTTCCACTGGTGTAAGCCAAGGCTGACGCGATAAGCGGCCGCAACTAACAGAACGGCGTCGCTGATAAGGCTCCAACTGACCTCGTTATATCGCGACTCTTATCGGGAACCTTTCTTCGCTCGCGAATTGATTCAGCCACGCTCAGCTATACGCCTGGTTTTCCCTCAGTATCGCAATGAATAGATAAAGAACTAACGAAGAAACTGGCGCAGGCCAGTTTCTGCTTTTCCTTCTCACTCAATGTATTTATCATCACCCTCCACCCTGAGCTTTCTCCACCTAACATAGGTTTGCATTGCCTCAAGGATTGGATGCGTTAGAAGCTGCCTCACACTCGCCATGGTGCTCGAATCCTGCCCCGAATGTTGCGGGATCGAGTCCCGGCCATGACAGCCGCATTCGGATAGAGGTGAAAATGCTTGAACGTAGATTTAGGGGCAAGTTAAAGAACTCCAGGTGGTCTGAATTTCTGGAGGCCTCCGCTACGGCACCTCTCATAAACATTTACCATCGTTCAGGGACGCTATACTCCAACAATTATTTTACGGCGGAAGTCTTATATCCCTCATCAAGCGGCAAATTCGACCTCCAGTGGCGGCGACCGTCCCGTGGCTTCGGGGATGAGCGATGGGAAAAAAAAAATTGCCATCACGTGATGACGTCACGATTACATCGAATATCGCAAAAAACGTGGCGTCATCATGACGTCACAAATATTGACCTGACAACATGCGACGTAACACCACATGATGGCCGTTGCAGCACCTCGCTTTGTATGGCGAAAAGAACCAAAGAGCCCGCGACTTCAAGAGAGAAAAAATGACTGCGCTCAGTGGCATGTGAAGCAAGGGCTCGCATTCCCTGCTTACTTATGCATTCACAGAGAAAAAATATGACTTTGGACTTTGAATAGTGTTAAGTGAATGCAGAAGGAACCCTGGGATATTTATTCTCCACTTTACCTTGCTTAGCACTGCATTCGAGGTTGGCCCACTTTTCATCAAATGACAATGTCACCTGATGAAGCCATCATGTGACGCCACAGTGACTTCATGATGACGTTACAAATGCTGAAGATATCTGGCGTAGTGATGACGTAGTTTGGTGACGTCATCAGATGATGATATTTAACCTCACTCGTGGTTGTTATCGCCATCGATGTCAACGGTGATTTTTCGCTTTTCGGAAGGCGTATACGGCTTTCGCCTTAAAAAAAACTGATAGCAATCCTGCATGTATGTATAGTAAACACTCAAGGAAAGAACAGGAAGAAAAGCAAGACAGAAAAAAGGCAGGGATGTTGACCAGTTTATCGTAACAGGTATGCCACCCCGCACGGGGGGGGGGGGAAGGGATGGGGAAGATTGAAAGAAGTATAAATAAAGAGAAAGAAAGCACACACGCACACACATGACTTCACCAACAGAGAAACATGCGGAGGTATACGAAGATTTGTTCTGGCGTCACTGAAATCGGCACGTTGAAGTAACAACAACGTGTAGCGCAAAGATCATGAAGTCACGTTAATCTTATCAGTACACAGCATGCAGCTCATTTCTTTATTCACGTGGATATACCGAAAATGTTCCGGTGACGTTGCTATTACGTCGTAGCGCGTTAAGTGCCGTTTCATGATGCAGCTCTGACGTCATCAAAGCCGCCGTGTTGGAGGGCCAGTATGTTAACAACCTGCGTCCGTGACGTCACGAGCAAACGAAATCACGAGAACGTTTACACATTTGTAAAATGGAGAGTTATTAATTGCCCACATCATCCCTAAATGTGTACTGAACAGATTAAAAGTTATTCCCACGTTGTCTCATATTTTCTCAACGCTCACCTGTGTGACTGTGCGCATTTTCAGAGACGTGCTGCCCTAATGCACGTTACATAATAAATAAAAACTTGTGGTTGACCGCTATTTTGTGCTCTGTATAATATGACAAAAAAAAAAAATTCGGGGAAGTGGAGTGCTGCACCACCCCGTAGCTACGCCACTGCATAGAAGGTATAGACACAGCCCGTTGTCCGAATCACAACATGGAACATTACTTTCGAAGCATTTGCGCACGTGTTTACACGTATGATGTGCCCGTATCTTAGCACATATGGCGTCATTTCCCGGTCGTAAAGCAAAACGCCTCCACAATGAACAAAGCATCGCATAGAACGAAACGTATGGCAACCCAGTTATCTCCTACAGATGGACCAGAAACAGACCATAGCTATAGCACTCGGATCATCGCTTCGTAGCGGAGTCAGCGGAAAACGCTACTCGGCCGAGCACGATCAGCACATAGTCAGGCCATTTGCGTCAATACCAGGTGGGAAAATCTATTCTGCTACTTTACCTAAAGTCAACAAACCTGAGCGACCGCCTATAGACTGTGTGTGCTCCCCGAGTGTGCTCGTGATTGTGTGTACCTTCTCATCTTTCTGCAACCTCTTTTCTCCCCTTTATCCCTTCCCCAGTACAGGGTAGCAAACCGGATGTGCGTCTGGTTAACCCCCCTGCCTTTCCTTGCATCTTTATCTCTCTCTCTCTCTCTATTGTGTGTCTCCTTCGACGTGATACGAACAATCTGACATGAAGGGGAAATCGAGCGCTTGTTGGCGAGAATCTAGACATGGCGAAAGCGGTTGCTGATTGCCCGGTCATTGCGAATTCGGTCAACTTCCTGTTGCCAATCGAAGGCACACGTCCTAATATAATAATATTTGGCTGTTACGTCCCGGTACCACGAAATGATTATGAGAGACACCGTAGTAGAGAGGCACCGTACGGGTGCCCACAGTGCGGCTGCGTTGCGCTTAAGAAGCCGTTTAGTTGACAGCGATCAAGCCCCTCCCCCTCTCTGTCTCGCTTCTTTCCCGCAGTTGGCAAGATGCCTGCGTGCACATTCGTCGAGATGAAGCTTCGACGTCCATCCTTGGGCAAGGTCCCTGCCCCCTTACACAGGCGCGCTAAGCGGCGCCGCCAGCGGGGGTAGCGGTACTACCACTGAGACGGCCGCCAAAAGCTGCGGCACTCGTGCCTGCCGGCAGCACACGATGACGCAAACAGGCCAAGCGCACGCTGCGTCACTACAACTTCGAACGCACTAGAGTAACTTTAGGACTGGATAAGAGGCACCGTCACACACGTACACAAGAAAAAACCGCCCCTTATCCAATCCTGTAATGAGTCAATACCAGCAAGCCCTATTATCCTTGCTGCTACTAGAACATTCTATCAGTACCACTTCATCGCCTTGTATGCATTGAAACATCATGGCGTCGTGGTCAGCCCACCGTTTTTTTTTAAGTATTCAACCACAAGAATGGCTGATTGCGCAAACATCAACGAGTTGCTAAGAATAGAGGCCTCGCAGACCAAATAGTATGTGCTGAACCCGACGCTACGGTGTCGAAGTACTTATTTTTTTTGGTAAACTGGTACTGTTAGAATAGTCAATACAGGTTACAACCTAGGAATACGTCTAAGCTTCACCCAAAGCTTCGCTTTCTCACACAGAGACATGTTAGTATATCATTGTTTGTAGGTTGAAAACTTCGACGTCCCAAGTTTCATTATGGATTCCGACATCCCTGCCAGCCAAACTTAATGTTTTAGGTGGTCACGAGAAGCCTTGCCTCTTGATATGCGTAGCATTTACAATGGCTAAGAAAACGTACTTGCGGTCAGAGCGGAAACCAGCTACAACGACTGTCTTCACAGGCGAAGGGCATGTGCGGTTCGGCGGGAGGCCCTTCTTGCATTTCTTCTTGGGTTGTAACCGAGTGTTGCTTTTCTTACACCCGCATCACTTGAACGCGTAACGCCATACAGGAACCGTTCTCCCTCCATCCCCGTCTACATCCCGGAGAAACTAGTCATGTGAGCTTTTTGGCGGGAAACCAGTAACGCGGAGGAACGAGAAAAAAAAAAAGAGAGCGGGAAGCCGGCAGTCCCGTATGCAGGCTTGCGCCATGACGCCGGCTTTATTATATATACTACTTCCCTGTGTGTAGTAACGGAACAGTTTATCGCGACTTCCATTGCGTAACGGTGAGCCCGTACTGCGAGCACAGCTCGGTGCTGTTGCGAAGTTTAGTTTCGAAATCGGGGAGCAGGCACGCCGTGTATGCCTATAAGAGCACTTCCCGGCGTCGCAGCCTTAACAGACGTGCGCTCGAAAAAAGCAGATGCCCCTATCCCTCCGTCCCCCCCGCCCTATAGTTACTGAATAGGGGGGGGGGGCGCAAAGTATGCATCTGTTTAGTTTTTTTTTTTTGTAAGAAGCTGTGAACTAATGAAGCTGTTTGAAAACACGGCTTTTTTTCACAGACATTTTTTTCTGTACTACAGAAGGGAAATTAAAGTTTCATTTGATTTGATTATCATGGAGGGGGGGGGGGGGGGCACTGCAATGAACCTTGCCCCTCCCCTTCACTAAGCGGTGCTTAAAGGGGCCCCGAAACACCTTTTCAAGTAACCATGGAGTGAATTCACTGGAAGAGCTCATTGCGTCACGAATTCAAGGCCGCAAAAATTTTAAGAATCTGTCCTGTGCGAGTGGCGTTACAAAGGTTTGTCGCATGCTGGGATTCCATTCTCACTTCTCTCGTCCCGACGAAAGTGTTGGAAGGTGAGCAGGGAGCGATGGCAGGGCCACAGAAAAACGTCACGCGCGCTTCGTGATCTTGAGCACTATTTTTCTTTTTTCTTCGAATGCGCGGCTTTGTCAGTGTGATCGCGCGCGCACGCTTCGACAAGTAGCGGCCTCCCGTGGCGATCCATGTAACGAGCGAGCGCGCCATGTTCAAATCAGCCAATGGCTGATAGACGGGCCGTTGACGTGTGATTTTTGGGCATATAACGTCATTTGTCGAGAGAAGAGAAAGCAACTTTCAACTGATTTTGATCATTCATTGTGAATTCCAGGCCGCGTGCTTTGCTGCGATATTAGGCGCGCGTGTTGTCGAAAGCCTCTACTACCGATCGGCAGTGTTTTCCGACTATGCTCAAAAAGTGTTGCAGGGCCCCTTCGAGGGGAACTCTGCGCACGCCTGAACGGTGATGAAGAGTTTTAGCGAGTGTATGCCATAGTGGTGTTGCGGTTACGGCACTCAGCTGCTGGCCCGTAGGTCTCGGGTTCGGTCCCGGCTGATGTAGTGGCGTTTCGATCGAGGCAAATGCTAAAGGCCTGTGTGCTGCGGAATGACAGTGCACACTAAAGAACACCAGATATTAGAAATTTTTGGAGCCCTCCACTATGCCGTCCCTCACGGTCATGTGATGGTTTTGGGACGTAAAACCCGAGATGTTAATGTTGAGCGCTTGTCGTTTGTGTTTACCTTCTCGTCCTATCTGACGTCTTTGCGCTTTAATGTTTTACTTAATAATGAGATACCAATTAGCCCACCAAGCAATCACATTGCGTTGAATAATAAGAAACATGCATGGCTTGCTCCGGTGCGTCGGAGCGGGAAAGTTGTATCTGCCCTTAGGAAGTGCAAGTATCTGCACTTCTCAAGTTCGCGAAATATGAAAGGGGACTAATTGATCGTGCTCATCGTGTTTAAAGAAAAAAATACCAGAAGTTTACAGTTTGAGTAAAGTCGAAATAAGGCGTCTCAGCGAACTGCGCGCGTGGTTCTGGTGTTTCATAACGGGCATGCTCTCGTAGTGTCGTAAAGTGCTAATTTGCTTACTTCAAACGTTGTCGAATTTTCCTTATGGGAAACTACGCAGCGAGAAACAAGATTTCGAGAGTTTTATGGAACTACGTACAGTTTCTGGGTGTCCAAACGGGAGCACAAGTCATTCTTGTAGAATGTCCAGTATTATATATAAAAAAGTTTTAGCGGACTTTGACATGAGGGTGAATAAATGCAGTAGCGTTCCACATCTGCAATGAAGCGCTACCGAATCGTTTCGTCACAGCCGTAAAATAGCATATTGTCACCCCATAGCTCTACTTAGTGCGGTAACCCATTGAATGACGTGACCCAAGCTTTCAAGTGCGCATGTGCGCAATATTTGACCCCCTTCCCTTTCCCCTTTACTTTCCTATATATTCACCAGTGTGAATAAATCTAGCGGCTTTTCTGTTGGCATGACCCGACCGTCTCGTTTACTTCTGGAGTGGCATTGCCGCCACCCACGTAACACTTAGATTGTTAAATGAGAAGCCATGCTATAACAGAGAAATAGTTACACGTGCAAAGGCACATACTTAGATTGATTGATTGATTGATTTGTGGGGTTTAACGTCCCAAAACCACCATATGATTACGAGAGACGCCGTAGTGGAGGGCTCCGGAAATTTTGATCACCTGGGGTTCTTTAACGTGCACCCAAATCTGAGTACACGGGCCTACAACATTTCCGCCTCCATCGGAAATGCAGCCGCCACAGCCGGGATTTCATCCCGTGACCTGCGGGTCAGCAGCCGAGTACCTTAGCCACTAGACCACCGTGGCGGGGCAAGGCACATACTTAGGAAGCCTTGAAAGAAAACATAGAAAGGCAATAGCCTAACTAAAGAAAACGGCAGCTTTCTCGAAGGCTACTTGCGTTTCTTTCCCTTGGCAACAATCAACATGGATGAGTATAAGGGTGATCATTAGCACCCAATCACCCGTAAAGGTGCTCGCGATTCTCGACTCGGGAGTTTATCGCGCGCTGCCGATTCACCAAGCGTCAGTCACGCGACAGTTGAGCAGCTGGGCACCGCCCACCCTCGTGCCGGAAATTGCCGTCGCAGCAGCCACGCGAGGTCGCCCCCTTTGTTTTGTCTGTATCGCTGGTGCGCGTGCCACGAGTCCGTCGACACGCTCGATGCGCGGCTTGACGCCATCTTTAGCTGGACAGCCACTGCCCGTTAGTTGCCCGAGGGGAAGTAATGAGTACGACGCTCGTTGGGACAGCGACTCCGCCGTAACCGTACCTATAGTTCCGCGCAGCGCCAAGGATGCATCCAGAATCCTCATGCCCCGTTTCTATGGCCAAAGCCATAGCTATACTACATCACTCGAGAAAACTGACCGTCGTTGGCTCATTCACTGAGATTCACAATCACTCAGATTTGTCTCTTCACAGTCGTCAGCAAGCTCAACGCAAATGTTCCGCAGCGTGTCCTGCAACAGTTTGATGGACGCCTGCAGTGCCGATGTAGCTTTGGGTCCTGTGGCCGAGATGTCACACATGCATACCGACTTGCTATCTAAGCGTGCCAAGGTGTGATCTCGGCAACAGCGCCCAGCGCTTCTCAGCTGGCGTCCGTCAAACTATAGCGCCTAGAATATTATTCTAGGCACTATGGTAAAACCATTTCCAAGTCGTGCTGCGGAACGTTAGGGTTGAGCTTGCTGATGACTGCACACCGGAAATTTGTGGGGCGGCTGGAGTAAACTCGGCTATTGTAATTAGTTTTACCAAACAATCATGATGCTCCTGTGTGTTTGCCATCTTGAAATCTGTGTGATATTATCGTTCTTCTTGTATCAAATTCAGCTCGAAGTAAACGTTTGTCCATGTAGTCAATACCCTTGCAAGTTGTATATCTCGTTGTTGAAATGTTGACCTGCGCGACCATTCAGAAAGGCGTTTATAGAGCATGCAGCCCTAACGGATCAATTTGTTTCCCTAAACTAAACACTATTCTAAAGTCCTCCGCAAGATTTTGTTACGCCTTCCTGACGCCTTATAAAAGTGCTGAAAGGTCTGTCGTCCCGGGGGGCGCAATCTTTCAACGGTTGCGCCACGCTCCTATAGTACGCTGCGCCAAACAAGATACACACTCAAGCTTGCGTTGTGATTACAAGAGCCGCCTTCTTCTGTCTCTGGGGCACCCTCGGCATTCTCAATAGCCTGAAGGCCTCGCCCAATGCTTGTCCCTGCCACACCGAGACCTGTAATTTGGTTTTCAGAGGCGCTTCATCGAACAGGATAGCTTGACTCCCCCCCAAACCTTTCCCTTTTCCTTCACCTAAGCAACTCGGCGCATCTGCTATCTTCTCTTTTCTTCAGAGTGGCTGCAATCCAAGTTAACTGGCCTCCATGCTCACCCTTTCTCAGACGCCCACTCGTTTCTTTGTCTCGCCGCGACCCTCTTTGCACACCTTCGTCAAACTTACAAGCTGTCGGCCCGTCTGCGGCCGGTTCTCTATTTGTTGTACGCATCCGTGGACGGTGCCGATTGCCCCTCTTGGCGTATTTATCCACGCCGATAGAAACAAACCCTGTGCGCACGACGGTGGCTACAAGCGTGGCACAACTTTAATTCATTTTCTTATTTTGTGTTCTATTTTATGATTTATTTGCGCATTTTCCTTATAACTAAATTTTGCTTCGTTCCCGTTATACAGTTACACTTTATTTAAGTAAATAGCTGAGTGCAATAACACTTTGGCCTAAGTGATTTCAGATTTGTCGAATAACTTAAAACACTACGACCGTCGTTACTTTTTCCACGCTGCGTCTGCTTTTCGTCTAATTAAACTCCTCATTCACTGTAATAGTCGTCGACAAGCCGTCTATTACTCGTTTATTCATCATCTATACTTTTCTACTGTAGTTGCTGACGAGTCATCTTTTCGTATTTCACAAGTCGTTGCCTAAAGTGCACCTCTGATGTCCTCTTCAAGCATAGCCTCTAAATTATCTGCTAATCACCTGTTATACCGCTGTACTAGCCATCTATAGACGTCTGGCAGTCATCTTCTAGCTGCATATCTGTCGTATTTGAATAATCAGTCTTCTAGTCGCTCCTCTGTCATCTTCAGTGACGCATCATCCGGTCTTTGTCGAAGTCGTTGGTTTGTTTGTTGTAGTAGTCTACACTCGTCTACAGGATGTCCCTCGGTTGTCTATGTTAGTCAGATACCAGCCCATTTTACTGGTGTAGCAGTTATTTATCAGTATATAGTCTGTCTGTTGGTCGTCACTCGGAATGCGTCCCTGGCTTCCTCATCAAGCGTTATCTGCCAGTGATCTAACAGTCGTCTGTTAGTCCTCGGTTGTTATATGGAAGACGCGTCTAGCAGTCATCTCCAGTCACCTGTCAGTAGTCCTGTGTGAAGTAGTCTGTTAGTCGCCATTCACATGCAACTTTGTTTTCCACTTTCACGCAACGCCTACCGGTCAGCTGCTTGTTCGCTGTAATAGTGTGTTCATTAGTCGTCACCCGAAAAGTGCTCCTCATGCTTTCTGCCGCGTCATACGCCAATCATCGATTAGGCATCTGTTAGACCCCAGCTGTAGTTCTATATAAAACGTCTAGCAGTCATCTCCCTGCCGTCTGTGAGTAGCCTTCGAGCTGTTCGTTAGTTGTCGTCCCGAAGTATGACCATCGTCGGCAAGTGATCTGTGACGTCGTCAGTTACAACCAGTTGTAGTATTTTGTAAGACGTCTAAAAGCCATCTTCTAGTCCCCTTTCATCAGTCTTTCACTAAGTAATCTCGTAGTCGTTCATTATACGCCTCTTTATTCCCTTCCACATGTGGTATACTAGCAGTCATCTACTAGTCACATGTCATCTGTCTGCTACTCCTTATGTTCACCTCTCAGTACGAAAGGAAGCAAACTCATCTCAAGTCACACCATTTCAAGCAGGAAATACTTTCACCTCCCGTTGTCGGCGACTTTCGAGTAACCGTGAGTCAAACTGGAAGCCTGTTATCCGGGCACTCCGATGAGCCATCGAAGCATTCGCTGCGAAAACAAAATTATAATACGTGTGCTTTTACACTCCATAACCAATATGTGATTATGCGAGATGCTGTAGTGGACGTCTACGGAAGTTTTGACCATCTGGCACTCTTTAACGTCCACTAACATCGGACAGTACACAGGCCTTTACCGTTTTGCCTCCATATAAACGTGGGGTGCACGTCAAAGAACCCCAGGTGGTCACAATTTCCGGAGCCCTCCACTACGGCGTCTCTCATAATCAGATGGTGGTTTTGGGACGTTAAACCCCACATATCAATCAAATCCATCTAAACGTGACCATCGCGGCTGGGATAGAGCCCTCTACCTACGGGTTGGCAGCCGACCACCACAGCCACACTGATCCACCGAGGTGGACGCGATAACAAAGCGAGGTCGGTGGGCATCTAGACCAAAGTTTTAGAAAAACCCGATTTCTGACTCGACCCTTTTCACGGGAGCCTTACGCCAGTTATTGCCCAAACAGGTTTCGAGAAATATTTGCTTGAACATAGATTTAGAGGCATGGTAATCGAAACCCGACGGTCAAAGTTTCTGGAGCCTTCCACTACTACATTCCTTGTAATCGCATTAAGGCTTCAGTACGGTAATACGGTTATACCCTGACAGTTATTGAAACAAATAATATATGTTTTTTCTTTGCTGTTAATTGCTGTTTTTTCCATGTGTAAAAAGTTCCTTAACTGCACTGTACCTTTTTTTCTTTTTTAATTTTTTCCCTGTATTTACTGATGCATTTTTCTCTGATATTTTTTTTTCTTTCATACTGGCTCCCCTTACTCAATGCCCTATCGGGCCCTGTAAGGTACCATGAATAAATAAATAAATATATTGCTTCCGAGATCTAAACGTTTGTTCGCAAAATCACCGAGACTGTACTTCTAGTACGCTGAAATTTTATCTGTAATTTCGAATAGTGAGGTTCCAAAGGAAGGTAACAGCGACGTTCCAAAGGTATGCACGGCCGTACACTTGATTTTCATCCCTTTCTTTCTTGCTTGATCACTGCTTTCCACACCACCGCGTAGAGTGGGCTGAAACGTCCCCGGCTCTAAACCACGCCGACAAACACTCAAACAGTCAATGAGCCGGACTGCTGTCCCGACTAACAACGGACCTCCCATCGCCATTCTTCTTTTTTCTTTCACACTCGGTGTTGTTTGCGCACACACATGTAAATGCGTGGCGGCGCCACTGATAATAACAGACACGAAACTATAGCCTCGACAAGGCGTTGGCAGCGTTGGCCATTGAACGACCGTTCACCGGTCCGTTTGTTTATTTTTTGTTTTCGGTCTCGCTGACCGATATGAGATGGAGAGGGAAATGGAAAAAAAAAGTTAGTCTAGACTACCCAGAGATGATGTACGCCGCGGGGACCCGTCGCTTTCTTACTAACACTCTTCGATACGTTCGAGGGGTCGAAGTTCGGGAATCTGCCGACCTTGGCGCTGCTGTAGGTGGCTCCGGACACCTGACGTGATTTTGCTTACAACCCTTGCTACTATCTGGTTGCTATGTCTCTCTCTCTCTCTCTCTTCCTTGTTGCCTCCTTCGAATTCAATTTGCCCTTCAGTCACTGTAAAATGTATACATAACAGCATCGAGGTATAGTGTACGAAAACCAAAAAAATATAAAGAGCAGTGACGAGAGCATCAGATAAGTATCAAGCTTTAAAAAGGAGATAGAGGGAGCCAATCGTTCCCTGTCATCTTGCTCTCTATCCTCACATTTAAGTCGCTGGCAAATCTATATACAAGTTCCGTGGTAGTATACTAAAACAACAAACAAATAATAATGAACGGAGCTTTAAGGAAAAGCATTAAACAGTAATAAGAAGACACGAGGAGCCACACACGGTGACTGGGTTATTCCACTCCTCTGTTTTGTATTCCATTTCAAGCTTATGTTCTTATCAAATATAAATACAAGACTCTCTGAGGAGTGTACAAAAAGAAGAAAATAGAAGCAGATAAAAAAAGAAAAGCTACATCGAATTGTGTGGCGAACATACAGTCAGTCTATACGTGGTGATGGCGGGGGGGGGGGGGGGGGGGCTGTTGCTGACGGTGAAGCGCGCCCGATTACGTCATCATCCTCGTGCAGCCTTGAAAAAGAAAGAAAACGAAAAAGCAATATAAACGAAAGAAGCGTAAGAACTTTCTCTCCTTCTTTAAGACTCGTCTCTCCCTAATAACAGTGATCGATTGCCGCGCCACCACGTTTATCGATTCCGTTCTTAGCGGAGCTCGCGTTCTATCTAAGTAGCACGTCGCTTCTCTTCGGGGGCTGTCACTTGTTCCGGCTTCTCGTAGCAGCGCTCAATACGCCCCGAACGAATGCACTTGACGAGTCACGACCTATATAGAAGTGAAGAAGCGCGCCGCAGCCTTCTTCTACGGCTGTCTCGATCCGCCGCTAGGTGGCGCGTCGAGCGGTGGGTGCTTGGATTGGCGCTGCCGTAAGACACGGTGCGGCCTGCCGCATGGGACGCCACCGTCGTTACGGTTCGTTGTGTTCGCGTCATCACCTGTTGTAGGCGTTTACATTCGGCGGCGGCGTTCTATTGAAATGACCTTTTGCGACATCTCAGCGGCGAGCGCCGAACAGTAGCCGACGGACAGAAATACGCACGTACACAGGAATCATTCGACGCCCCTGAAGGCAATTGAAGGGCCTCGTGTTAGTGGAGAAATGAACGGGCTTCGCAATTGCGCAGTCACGGACACCCTGTTTATTTGCAGAAGACACGATGAACGACTGCTGTAAGGAGGAAAAGAAAAAGAAAAGCTTCCAGGCAGAGTTTTCAGGGGTACTTGCAGGAAAAAAAGTGAGTTGCGTAAGACGGCGTGAGCGGCACCGACAATGTTCTCTTTCTTTTTCGTTTCTGAGGTGTGTGTGTGTGTGAGAGTGTGTGTGTGTGTGTGTGGTGTGTGTGTGTGGTGTGTGTGTGTGTGTGTATGAGTGAGTGAGTGAGTGTGTGCGTGTGTGAGTGTGTGCGTGTGTGTGTGTGTGTGTGTGTGTGTGTGCTTTGACGAAATGAAGCTGCCTTTCACGTGACCCTAATCAACGTGCAGAGGCGTTTGCACTTGTACCCGTTTTTGTTATGTCTTTTTTTTTTGCATTCACATTTTTCATCAGGTTTCTTCGGTGACAAAAGCGGTGAGCATAGGGAATTTTTTTTTCTTCTCCTTGGGCAACATCGGCATGAATTGTCCGTCTGAGTTATTGAGCTCCGTGATTTACGATATTAACAATAAATAGGAGTCTTTGGCAGTGTCATGGTCGTAATCTGTTGTGCATTATGGGGAGCGCCACCAGAGGTACATGCATGTCTGGCTAATTCATATGGAAGTTGGACTACAAAAGTATCTGCAACAATTATCTACCTACAAGAATCAAGAAAAAAAGACTTGCAGTACTCTAAACCAGTGGTAATGAATTAGTAGTGGCTAATTATGCTAGTCTTTTTTATCACCGCTTTCAAGCTCTTGCGTTTTTTTTTTTCATTCAGCTTCTTTCCCGCACTCTGATGGAATACATATATGCCAGCTGCGTTATGGCAGGACCAAGGTTTTACTATAACAACCGCCATTTGTCCAATTTTAACAAATTGGAGGTATCCATTTGTAAGACTTTAAACAAAGAAGAAAGACATAGTCCTTTTCAAACGACTGCTGTGCGTACACGGACACAACATAAAAGTAACAAAACCACAAACACCAGAGTCCTGTTGACTTCTCTGCACTTGTCAAGTTGAAATCCTAAGATGCTTCCTCAGACGCCAAAATTGACCGTCAGCGGTGTCGAAACGAGCGACGCGAAAAATCGTCACCGCGGGAAGACGTTTTTGACGTCATTATGACGTCAAGTGATGCCATCGTCGCTGCATCGCCTGGTGAAAGCTGGGTCGATCACGGAGGCCATGCGAAACCATGTGAGGCACAGGAAGTTCAGAAAGGAGAGGGGGTAGCATGAATGCTTTAAGTGAGAAGTAAAATACGCCTTTCTGAGAAACTTCGAGTCATCTCAGGTAAAACGATATGTATTCAATTACTTATTTATTTGAATTGAATCATAGAGGGCAAAGACAAGAGTTTGTAACTTCAACTTGGAACAACGAGTACAAAAAATACATAAAGGAAAATCAAGTGTATACGGTAGCAACGCGCAATAAGAACGCAAAGTAACAGAAGACACCAATTATAAACACTAGCAATACAAAACTTAAAGCTCAGTCGAGCAAATTCAGCTAAGGAGGGACCCAGTGAGTTCTTCCAAACAGGCATAACAGTACAAAAAGAAAATTCGTGGGCTACCGTAATTACCCCCCCTCTCTCTCTCTTTCTCAATGCTTTAATCGTGTTTTCGACGGTTAAGCGAAGAACAGAATGGAAGGGCCACTTTTACGAGCCCAGGTTACGCTGATGCAGGCACTCCCCCCTCCCCCCGCCTCCTACCAGGGCCCAGGAGAAGTGGGGGATCAGCGACGTGGCATCGTCCCGATCGACACTTACAGCGGCAATACAACACTCCCTCAAAAAAAAAAAAAAAAAACTCGCACGCGAGATAAACGCGCGCTTACATACGTAGGTGTGCGTATACGCGAGCGCTCACAGACACGCGTTCGGATCATGGCAGACTTCGCGCACGCTCCCCGGATCCTCGTTCACCGTGTGTTGGCGGCGGCGGTCCTCGTCGGGGTGGGGTCGTGGGAAACCAGCCCCTGTGGTATGCGGCCTTCCAGCTATCGGCAGAGTCGAGAGCAGCGTAACATCTCACCCTCGCCTTGTGGAAAATATATATACGCTACTCGCTGTACGCACGAGCCCCCCCCCCCCCCCCCACCCTCCCCCTCCGATGCAGCAGACACCCCTCTCGTACACCCCGTTCGCTTCTGGCAGTCTCGCCACCGCCGGAACTCTGTTATGTAAAAGCGCGCTGTGTACCGTATGTAGTCCAATAAAGGCCGCGCACTTCAGCATAAAAGTCCCCAGCCTCCCTACATCCGCAACCGAAATGTATAAAAATACATGGAATGCAAAGTTATAAATGCAGTGCAAAACTTACCCGAGTGCCAAGGAACAAGCTGAAATGTGTAGAGCTGATCGTAACCGTTCGGCTAGTAAGGCATCCGTGTTAATCGTTTAGCAAGAAAGCCTGAATTATACACAATGCGACGGTTCAACAATTCAAGATTACGCTTTGCGCCGTAATAGTGACTTTCACGGTGACATCACACATTTTTGCGTGGTGACGTCGTATTGTGACTTCATCGAGAAATTACGGTTATTTGGATTGCTTGTATTGATGCCGAGGTGATTTTTTTTTTGCGTTTTATGAGGCACCTGAAAATTTCACTTGAATAACACGATAATAACCGTAGAGTTACTTAAAACTGTGGCAGCTTGGGCTAGTTGGTATGACATAGCGATAGTTATAGCGCGAGAACAGAACGACGACATGACTTTCGTGTCCTTCTTGTCTCTTTTTCGTCGTTGTGTTCTCGCGCTATAACTATCGTCATGCACAGTTACAACTTAGCTTAACTCAGCAAAGCGCTCTAGAAACGTTTCATTGACGCTGGCACCACGTAGGCGTGGCTTTGGGTCCTCTTGCCGAAATTTTACCACCTTGTGTCTACGTACTGTTCAAGCGAAAAGATATATTTTCTCGTAACCAGTCGATACCACGTTGCGGAGCGTTCGGGTTAAAGCTTGCTAACGACCGTACAAACGCGCGTACTAACTACGCCGGAACTATGTTTAATCAAAGAAGTACGGTCCTTACGCGAATGTATACGGTAGCTGAGCTCAACAAGCGTGTGCGTGCGTGCGTGCGAAAAACCAACCGCCGGTGGTGTTTGGGGCCCTTGCTAGAACCTGTTGCCAACGGTATCTTCCGACCCTCCCTTCGCGTTCGCTAATCGAAAATCGCTAAACGCAGCTCGGGTCTTTGCACCTTTACTCGGCTGCGGCGTGCCTGCCACACGACTTGAGAAGGTGGCTTTCAAGGGGAGTGCCGGACTCTTTCAGTGTTTGCTGTTTTATTTGATTTGTTTCCTCTTCATTGTTTTTTTTTTCTTTGCGTCTTGCCCTGAGCACCCCAGCGCTCTCGCCATTTATACAGTTTCTGTGTTTGTAGTGTCTACATGTGTACGAACTGGTTGAACGCGTGAAGCTTATCGCCTCTTTCTTTATTCTTTGACTGGCTTCCCCCATCTGTGTGACGTTGAAAGAACGTGCCTCTGTCTGGGCAGTGCAAGCCAATCTCTGAGCTTTTTTTTATTTTTATTCTCTCTACAACCCCTTCTTTTTTTTTTTTGCCTACATCGTTATCTCACCACTCATCGGCTTGAAGACCCGTCGGGGAATTTCATTCACCACTGCACGCCTGTCTCTCGGTTTGTTTTTGCCATGTTTTTGTTTTGTCTCTGACAACACGGTGCCGTCTACAGACGCTGTCTGTGAGTGTAAATGAACGGTGAAAGAAGTACTCGAGCCAAGGTATACACGAAGACGATTGAAAGTGCGACCGCGTACAACCAAGCGACGCAGGCGTTTCGCAGAGGACTGTTTTCGGCACAGTCGGTGTCGGAATATTAGGAAACCACACGACGCAAGGAAAGGCTGAACGCACAGTTTGGAACGCACCAGTTTGGAACGCAACTGGCGTTACAAACTGGTGCGCGAGTGCTCGCGAACGCCACCAGCATCGCAGAAGGGCCGATTCATCTGACCGATACGACCCGCAGGTCGCGGGTTTGAATCCCGGCTGCGGCGGCTGCATTTCCGATGGAGGCGGAAACGTTGTAGGCCCGTGTGCTCAGATTTGGGTGCACGTTAAAGAACCCCAGGTGGTCGACATTTCCGGAGCCCTCCACTACGGCGTCTCTCATAATCATATGGGGGTTTCGGGACGTTAAACCCCACATATCAATCAAATCAATCAATCATCTGACCGATACAGCGAAACGCCAACATCGCGTGTTAGACATAAATATAGTGAAACAGAGCACGTTCCAGTTCATTTTAGACATGGATAAACGGGAGAGAGAAGCGGAGACATAACGTCCGCTCAGGAAGTTAGATGAAGTGTGCTCGGCGCAGTAAATGGTACAAAAAAAAAAGAAAACAGTACAAAGGCGATGAACATAGATTCGAAGAAAAGATTGAGTAAAAAATTGCCCGCAGCTTCCCTCGGGGGAACACTGAGGAGGATGCGGAGCATATAATTGGTTAACGGGGTGTTAAAGTGCGACTTACTTGGGTCGATGGCTAAATTGGTTAACGTGGTTGTGAAATGGGGTGTTAAATTGCGACTTACTTGGGTCGATGGCTAAATTGGTTAACGTGGTTGTAGGAGGGGGTGTTAAATGAGTGAACACGTACACACGTATGCGAAAGGGCGGCGCTGGTCGAAGGGAAGTCGATCATTGTGTTTGTGGATTCGTTGGAATTCATTTCACCGCGACCTTGGACGTCGACGCGCCGTAGAAACCAACCGACGAGCGGCAACTGAGCGAGCGAGCGCCGACCTTGAGTATATATACAGCTCGACGGCGCATGCACTGTCAGCTGTTGAATGTTCTCGAAGCGCGACGCCACATGCGCGTCCACTGGAGAATCAGGAGAATTGTAGATGTCGAACGCGGTGTGTAGAGGAGGAAGGGATGCACAGATGGTGGAAGAGTGGGCGACGGCGCGACGGCGCATGCGCGCGCGTCAGCTGTCGAATGTTCGAGAAGCGGTGCGGACGGCGCGGACGGGGCACTACAAGGCGCGAGTATAAAGTGCCAACCACTGGCACGCGTATGCTTGCGCCTACGCGTCAAAAGCGTCTAGTCGCGCCTGTGGAGGAAAAGGGCGTGCAACTACTGGCACGCGTCGACCACGTTGACGCCCACGCGTCCAAGGCCGATGCGCAATGTTGCTTGATCTTTTGGCTTGGAACTGTCCAAGTTCAGCACAGAACGGCACGTTCTCAACTGGAGCGGGAATGTATGTTTCAGAGGATATGAGAACACGTTAACAAGTTGATAGTGCTTCAACCACCACAGTTTAGACTATTTTAGAGGTAATTGACATTTCAGTGCCCAAAGTAACTACAGCGGTAGCACCAGAAATCAACATCGGTGCGTGTGCCGCTCCCGCGAATGAACATTCGCGTCTAGCATACTGTACGGCTATCATAGGCGTGTGCAGGGCTCTCCTTAAGGGGGGGGGGGGCAAAAGTTTGTCCCAGTGCCCCTCCCCAGGGCTGACTTAGCACCCCCTCCCTATTATGTTAATATATGGAATTGACATTGAGCTCCCCCCCCCCCTCCTCTCTGCGGTGAATGAGGCGTGGCTGCCTTCCTGATCAGGTTTACAAACCACCGGGTTTCTATACCTGCACTACCAAAGTTACTAACAATATCTTGTATATGCTGGTACCTTCAGTATATTTACACAACATATTTTATATCAGTCAACTTAATAATCACGCCTGCAACTTCATGATCTGAGAGATTTAAGTCAGTCATAGGACTACAATTGAGGCCAGAGTAGCAGGCTTTCGGTTGATGTGTGTGTTCGAAATATCCTCTAATGCAACAAAGCACCCCGGTTCTTATTGACACAAGAGATATTGGTCATAAGATAGGAACCAAATACTGCGTAGAATGCCTTCGGGCATTTTCCATAGCCGAAATGTGCTCTAATGCAACTAACTGTGCCTGACACTTCATGATGTGACAGATATTGGTCAGAATATTTCAACTGAACCTTGCACTGGAAGACTTCTGGACGTTGTCTTTAGTCAAAGTATTCTCTAAAACGACAGACGACACCCAACTGTTCATGAAGTGACAGATATCGGTCATAATATTAGAACTGAAATCTCAATACAAGACTTCTGGACGTTGTCTTTAGTCAAAGTATTCTCTAGAACGACAGATGACACCCAACTGTTCATGAAGTGACAGATATCGGTCATAATATTATAACTGAAACCTCAATACAAGACAACTGGACGTTGTCTTTAGTGAAAGTATTCTCTAGAACGACAGACGACACCCAACTGTTCATGAAATGACAGATATCGGTCATAATATTATAACTGAAACCTTAATACAAGACTTCTGGACGTTGTCTTTAGTCAAAGTATTCTCTTGAACGACAGACGACACACAACTGTTCATGAAGTGACAGATATCGGTCATAATATTATAACTGAAACCTCAATACAAGACTTCTGGACGTTGTCTTTAGTCAAAGTATTCTCTAGAACGACAGATGACACCCAACTGTTCATGAAGTGACAGATATCGGTCATAATATTATAACTGAAACCTCAATACAAGACTTCTGGACGTTGTCTTTAGTCAAAGTATTCTCTAGAACGACAGACGACACCCAACTGTTCATGAAATGACAGATATCGGTCATAATATTATAACTGAAACCTTAATACAAGACTTCTGGACGTTGTCTTTAGTCAAAGTATTCTCTTGAACGACAGACGACACACAACTGTTCATGAAGTGACAGATATCGGTCATAATATTATAACTGAAACCTCAATACAAGACTTCTGGACGTTGTCTTTAGTCAAAGTATTCCCTAGAACCACAGACGACAATCAACTGTTCATGAAGTCACAAATATCGGTCATAATATTAGAACTAAAACCTCATTACAAGACTTCTGAACGTTGTCTTTAGTCAAAGTATTCTCTAGAACGACAGACGACAACCAACTGTTCATGAAATGACAGATATCGGTCATAATATTATAACTGAAACCTTAATACAAGACTTCTGGACGTTGTCTTTAGTCAAAGTATTCTCTTGACGACAGACGACACACAACTGTTCATGAAGTGACAGATATCGGTCATAATATTATAACTGAAACCTCAATACAAGACTTCTGGACGTTGTCTTTAGTCAAAGTATTCCCTAGAACCACAGACGACAATCAACTGTTCATGAAGTCACAAATATCGGTCATAACATTAGAACTGAAACCTTAATGCAAGACTTCTGGACGTTGTCTTTAGTCAAAGTATTCCCTAGAACCACAGACGACAATCAACTGTTCATTAAGTCACAAATATCGGTCATAACATTAGAACTGAAACCTTACTGCAAGACTTCTGGACGTTGTCTTTAGTCAAAGTATTCTCTAAAACGACAGACGACACCCAACTGTTCATGAAGTGACAGATATCGGTCATAATATTAGAACTGAAACCTCAATACAAGACTTCTGAACGTTGTCTTTAGTCAAAGTATTCTCTAGAACGACAGACGACACCCAACTGTTCATGAAGTGACAGATATCGGTCATAATATTAGAACTAAAACGTTAATACAAGACTTCTGGACGTTGTCTTTAGTCAAAGTATTCTCTAGAACGACAGACGACACCCAACTGTTCATGAAGTGACAGATATCGGTCATAATATTAGAACTGAAAGCTCAATACAAGACTTCTGGACGTTGTCTTTAGTCAAAGTATTCTCTAAAACGACAAACGACACCCAATTGTTCATGAAGTCACAAATATCGGTCATAATTATAGAACTGAAACCTGTAAGGAAGACTTCTGAATGTTATCTTTAGTCAAAGTATTCTCTAAAACGACAAACGACACCGAACTGTTCATGAAGTCACAGATATCAGTCATAATATTGGAACAGAACCCTGTATGGAAGACTTCTGGACGTTCTCTTTAGTCAAATTATTCTCTAAAATGACAAACCGCACCCAACTGTTCATAAAGTCAATGTTATCAGTCATAATATTGGAAGTGAACCCTGTATAGAAGGCTTTTGAACGTTGTCTGCAGCCGAAATGGCCTGCAGCCAAAATGAACGTTGTCTGCAGCCGAAACAACGCACACCCTACTCTTCATGATGTGACGGATTTAGGTCATGAGGCTGTAATTGTGCCCTGTTCAGAGGGCTTTGAATGATAAGCGTATTGGAAATATCCTGTCATGCAAGAAACTGCATCTGGCTCTTAATGATACAACAGATACTGTCATAAGAATGGAACCAAGCACTACGTAGAATGCCTCTGGGCATTTTTTGTAGTCAAAATATGCTCTAATGCAACTAACTGTACTTGAAGTTTTCATAATAAGACAGATATTGGCCATAGGGCTGCAACTGAACCTTGTAGGAAAGACTTCTGGATGTTGTCTGTAGTTAAAGTATTCTCTAAAACGACAAACCGCGTCTAACTCTTCATGAAGTCACAGATATCAGTCATAATACTGGAACTGAACCCTGCATGGAAGGCAGCCAAAATGTTCTCCAATGCAATAAATATACCCGACACAACACGATGCAACAGATATTAGCGACTAGATTGGAACCGAGCACAGCGTTGAACACTTTCGGATGGTATATTTATTTATTTTCAAATACAGCTGCTCACTGTGAGGCTACTGCAAAAGTGGCATACATATATACAAAATGAAAGAATATAAACAGTAATATCACATTAAGTGTGCCAAGGTAAACAAATATCACTACCCTTGAGTGCACCCCTGTAATAAATGAGAGAAATAGGACATTATTATAATACAAGTGCCTCCAAAAAGTCAGACACACTGGGATTAGGAATCAAACCAAGTAGATCAATCCAGTGTTTGATAACTTTATTTGAACGTGTTAGAGAACTCTACAAATGACTTCTAAGCTGGGTGGTGATTGTGGATCAGTGCTGTGTTGAAGACTTCAGCACTTTGCTGGTAGTTTAAATATCCTTTAACATCTACAAAATGCATCTGACACTTCTTGATGAGACAGACATTGGTTTTGAGATTACAGCCAAGCACTGTGGCTTTAGCATGTCATTAATTGTCAAAATACACTATAATGCAATAAAGCATGCCAAAAATTTTTGATGGGGCAGATACTGATCAAAGGATTGCACCAGAGCACCGTACAGAAGTTTTGGCAAATTTTCCAACAGAACTACACAGAATATGCTTAAGTGAATGCGTATATATAATCCAAGTTAATGCATATACTAAAAAACCGAACAGAAATGAAGGACTCCTTGGAAACACATACAAATATTCAATGTTCAGAACCATCGAATATATTGAGCTCATTACAGTCTGGAGGCACAGATAAATACAAGCACAGCTCTGAAAGGACTCATAAGTCACATGAGGTACTTTTTGCATTTCTTCTACACAAAGTGCAGTACCATACTAGTGTACCTTCATTCATTCTGTGCATACATGTGGTGATCTTCTCTTCCCACCATCGTGTCATCGTGCAGCTGATTTCAAATCAGGTGCTTCTCACAAGGTTTTCAGTTATCTGTCCAGCTGTAAACAGATTGCGCGTTATGTTATAGTAAACTGTAAAATGACGGAGAAGCGCCATTGTATGCCTATAGCTATGAGTATCATAATGAACTACCCTAGCGAAAATCCTGATAGAGGTCTGTATCAGTCTGATACAATTTTCTATCAGTTGTACCAGTGTTGTATCAGACTGATACAAATTCTTACCAGTTCTGGTACACACTCGTATCAGTCTGGTACAGTTGCTTACCAGTTGCACCAGTCTTGTATCAGACTGATACAAAGTCTTACCAGTTCTGGTACACACTCGTATCAGTCTGGTACAGTTGCTTACCAGTTGCACCAGTCTTGTATCAGACTGATACAAAGTCTTACCAGTGCTACCAGCTTTCCTATGAGACTGATACACACGCACACACACACACACACACACACACACACACACACACATATATATATATATATATATATATATATATATATATATATATATATATATATATATATATATATATATACATATAATCAATCGGTCATTTTACGTATGCTGTATATCAGTTTTTTTTTTTTGCTGTTGAAAACTGAAAACTTGGTGACCCTCGTATGATGCATCATCCAGAGTGCCACTGGTAGTTTTAGGATGCATACAATGCTGTTTAATACTCCATGGCGGTGTTAAGCAGTATATGAATTCATTGCATCTCTTTTCTTGATTTTTCCCGATTCTCCTCTATTTTTGGTTGTTCTATTTCCCCCTGATCCCTCATATGGGGTAGCCAACCATAAGTGTTTCTGGTTAACCCTCCTGCCTTCTCGTTTTTTTGTTTCCTCCTCCTCTAGATGAGCACAAGGAGGCCTAGTCATGCAAAGCAGGTTTCAGGCTGGATGATAATTTCTTGTTCTACATGTACAAATAAACAATAGGGGTACGTGACAGGTGCCACATACCAACAGTTTATTTTGACAGTCAATGAATCAACGCGTCTCAGGAACATTAAACCATAACTTATCACACAGCCATACAAATATACCTTCTAAAACATAACTCGCACAGCAATACAAATAAAACTTATCACACAGCAATATACAGACATGACTTTCTATTTTGTAGCTTATAAGGTCAGTAAACATGCCAAGACACCAAACTTCATGATAAGTGCACAATTGTGTGCTAGTGTGAAATGAGCATGCTGACACAACAATTCTTTAAAAATGTATGAAGGTTAAAGCCCCAGTGTCTGGGTGCTGCAGTTCTTTACTTTCACAACTCAAGCCATCCCTCACTGCCTGTGATGCAGGGTTCTTGTTGCTGATTTGTTTTTCTCCCGGGCTGAGCCTCAGAGAGTTTTGTTAATAAGGACAAAGCCGTTCGGTTTCCAAGAAACACACAAAAAGTTTAATTGAAAAGTAAAAAGGCAAAGATTCCTCACAAAACAAAACACTTAATAAACAGTTGACTGGACATGACGAAACACATCTGTAAACACCCAACAAGAACGTTCAAAGTCAGTAACTAAACCTAACGTTCGAAAGAGGCTGAGTGATGGGAGTAGCGCAAGAGTATCGGTGCAGTCTCACCCACAAGTTGGTTCTCGGCGGTGATGAGAAACCGGAACGCCGTGACTCCTGCGTCAGTGCGTGGGCTGGACGAGGACGAGGGAACGCTGGCTGCTGGCGACACGTCGAAAAGCCCTACCAAATCGTGATGGTTTCGGCTTGAGGAGCGTGGACACGTCGGAGACGGGAGAACGCAGGCTGGTGGCGACGCGTCCGGGAACTAGGGTCGACCTAGTCAAGCAGCTGGGCGCACAGCTCGGGCCCGGAGCCCGACGGCTGTAGCTCGCCTGCCGGAACCAAAGTCCGCAGGCCCTGGGAAAGGAGTTCAGGACCGGATGGCCACGGTCCTTTGGAGCGGGAACCCGACAGCAGGAGGCCCCGGCCGGTGGAAGTCCTGTAGGCTCGGGTCCGGAACCCAACGGCCCATCTTCAGCGCCCGGTCCGGTGACGACCTTCCGCTTGCACTGCCTGCCTCGAATTCCCCTTGCTCTGGTCCCCCCAGGCTCCTGCTTCAGCTCTGGCCCACTTGTCTCGTTCTCATTGGAGATACTGCTGTTTCGTGGTGTCAAGCCATTGGGCCTTGAAATCTCCGTGTTCGCTGCCCATTGGATGTTTTACCTTTTGTTTACTTCACGTCCTGCCACGCATCCTCGTGCTTGACGCTCTTTAACGTCGTCATTCTTGTTTAAGCAGCACCGCACGTGCACTCTGGTATTTCTCCTTTTGTTTTTTTTTTTTTTTCCGTGACGCGCACTTTTCGAAGGCGCGCACTTTGAACGCGCACCACACATCACATACGCCCCCCTTTTATTCAAGTTTTTTTTTTTTAGAAAAAAAAAACTGCCGATGAGTGCGCGTTCTGCACTACGTCACAATTAAACCACATATTTGCACCACGCAGTTCAACACATCACCGGGCTACAGTTCGCTACATCGTCCAAATGTCCACACTTAAACTTTAGATTCACCCAATTGCATTTAAAAGTTCTGAAACCCGGAATAAACCTTTTTTACTACAAAATCGACTATGGACAAAGCTACTTGTGTCCGCATCTAAAAGTCGAAGTCCAGAAAGAGCTACCGGTTTTCTAACCCTACACTCAGGTTATCGCGTCCCAAACCAGACGCACTGCCCTTCTCGCACGTTTCGAAAGTAACTGTGGCAAACATGCTTTTATGCACTTTCGCTGAAACGCGTGTCTGCGCCCCCGCCGGCCACATGAACGCTTACCGGTCACAGAGGAACAGGGCGCGGTCTCGAGCCGTCGGCGTCGACACGAAACGCACTGAGACACGAATGTCCAAATGCCACAATCTCTCACACAAATGCTTTCTTTTAGTTCACCATCTAATGAACACAAGCTCGGGGTGCCCTCAGCAAGCCCAAACGCTCCGACAAGCGTGTGAGGTTCCTGGATTCTTGAGAAGGGATGCCGTTGTGCTCGGTCATTATACAGCTCATCTTGAGTGGACTTAATTATAGGTTCAAAACCAATCACGTTCTCAGGTTCAAGACCCTGTCTGGCATTCTCCATACCTACTATCGAGCCCACCTCCGATTCGATACTGTTTATTTTGAAGAGTGCTTCAGCACTCCCATCGTGTTTTCTCGGACAAATAGCAGTTACGCTATCCTGTGAACTAGAATCCCCTCTCTCTCTGAGTGAGATATACGTATGGTCTAGGACCATTGACGTGGTGCCTGCTGCTACCTCTGTCGGTACAAAACAATCAGTGGCCACTATATCAGAGCCTTCATGGCATTCGCTGCCATCTTCCCAATGACGTTCTAGCGCTCCTTCCATGGAGCTATTGAGAGGTAGCCCTACCCCTTCCCGAAATGTGCTCGGCCTCTGAGACGTTCTGATACACACCTCATTCTGAATGGAGCGTCTTTGTTCCCTGCTATCGAAGCTTTGCTCCACAACATTTTCCACAGCTTCTAGGTCGCCCATATCCAGGCGCTCTTCTTCATAGGTGCTTGGCCTCTCAGAGGTCCCCAAGCAGCTAACGGAAGTAATATGTTCCCAGCCAGAGGAGCTTTCCGTCGCTTCAACAAACTCCTCATGACTCCTGCCTTCTTGGCTGTCCACCTCTCTGCCTTCCTCTATCTGAGCTTCTCGCTCCGAAGTAAGGCTGTCGCGAGGCTCGAGGCCAACCTTGCAGGAATCGACTTCCCTCCAGCAAACGCTGCTATCGGAGCAAACATTCACCGCTTGCTCGACCTTCTGCATCGCCAGCTGCCCCCTTTTCGCCATCGCAAGCTCGAGTCGCCGCTCGAAGTCCACCCTCTCTAATTGGAGCTGCTGCTTCAGTATGCGTGTCTGACGCTCTAGCAACACTTTATTTTCACGCGTTACGCGCTCTAGCTCCTCCTTCTTAGCTCTAAGCACCAATTCAAGCTTTTCCTTCGCCGCCTTTCGTTCTGCAGCCCGTTGCTCACGCTCCCTCTCCATCCGCTCCTCGTACCATACTCTAAACTCCGCTCCCGTCAGTCCCATTTTATCCGCCAACTCAATTAACTCCCACGTGTTCGTCATCGTGTTAACCGCGTCAAAAAATCTACTGGAAAAACAAACGACTTTGTCCTGTCGCGGACGCCAATTTGTGATGCAGGGTTCTTGTTGCTGATTTGTTTTTCTCCCGGGCTGAGCCTCAGAGAGTTTTGTTAATAAGGACAAAGCCGTTCGGTTTCCAAGAAACACACAAAAAGTTTAATTGAAAAGTAAAAAGGCAAAGATTCCTCACAAAACAAAACACTTAATAAACAGTTGACTGGACATGACGAAACACATCTGTAAACACCCAACAAGAACGTTCAAAGTCAGTAACTAAACCTAACGTTCGAAAGAGGCTGAGTGATGGGAGTAGCGCAAGAGTATCGGTGCAGTCTCACCCACAAGTTGGTTCTCGGCGGTGATGAGAAACCGGAACGCCGTGACTCCTGCGTCAGTGCGTGGGCTGGACGAGGACGAGGGAACGCTGGCTGCTGGCGACACGTCGAAAAGCCCTACCAAATCGTGATGGTTTCGGCTTGAGGAGCGTGGACACGTCGGAGACGGGAGAACGCAGGCTGGTGGCGACGCGTCCGGGAACTAGGGTCGACCTAGTCAAGCAGCTGGGCGCACAGCTCGGGCCCGGAGCCCGACGGCTGTAGCTCGCCTGCCGGAACCAAAGTCCGCAGGCCCTGGGAAAGGAGTTCAGGACCGGATGGCCACGGTCCTTTGGAGCGGGAACCCGACAGCAGGAGGCCCCGGCCGGTGGAAGTCCTGTAGGCTCGGGTCCGGAACCCAACGGCCCATCTTCAGCGCCCGGTCCGGTGACGACCTTCCGCTTGCACTGCCTGCCTCGAATTCCCCTTGCTCTGGTCCCCCCAGGCTCCTGCTTCAGCTCTGGCCCACTTGTCTCGTTCTCATTGGAGATACTGCTGTTTCGTGGTGTCAAGCCATTGGGCCTTGAAATCTCCGTGTTCGCTGCCCATTGGATGTTTTACCTTTTGTTTACTTCACGTCCTGCCACGCATCCTCGTGCTTGACGCTCTTTAACGTCGTCATTCTTGTTTAAGCAGCACCGCACGTGCACTCTGGTATTTCTCCTTTTGTTTTTTTTTTTTCCGTGACGCGCACTTTTCGAAGGCGCGCACTTTGAACGCGCACCACACATCACACTGCCCCACATGGTGCTTTGCCTTTAATGACGAGTCACTATGCCAGTGCCATTAAGCCATACTGGATGAAATCCTTTAAGGGGAAATAAACCACTTTTCCAAGTAATCATCAAATGACCTTAATATCAGAGTTCATTGTCTCAGAAATCAACTGCCACAAAAATTTCAAAGCGACCCGAGTTGCATGAAATTGCTGCGCACTTTAAGTGGTCTCTTCTCTCATCCCAATGTGCCTTGGCACATTGGGATGAGAGAAGGTAGGGATGGCACATAGGGAGGGATGGCACATAAGAAATAGCTAAGTAAGCACACATCATGACCTAGAGCACATGTGATCACTTTTACCTGTTGCAATTCTCATATGCATGAGTGCGACTCACTACACAATGTTAGCACATTATGGAGAGCGGTGTCAGCATGTGGCAGCACCCTATGGCAAGAAGCACGTCTGATCGAAACACCCCTCCTGATTTATGTTATCTGTTGTTTTACAACATACAGCAGGGGTTTGAAAGTTCAAAGAAAGCGAGCAGAGGCATCTCTATGAAAAGAGGGCACTTGAGTAATTCACAACTTTGTACATCACTTCTAAACTCTCTTTGCTGCACACCGCTGCAAGGTTTGACCGAGGGGTTTATAGGAGCATCTGTTATCCACAGGATGTCTTTTCATTATGTCTAAGGAGTGTTTCTGACCTGTTTAATACTTGGATATAATCCTACAAAAATTATGAACATAAAGAAGCATGTACTAATAAATGTTAAAGCATTTGGCTGCAAACAACACAAAAAAGTTCTTAAGAGAATATTACAGTTGAACCCTGCTACAACCAAACTCATAGGACGCAGATAATATTTCGTTGAAGCGAGAATTCAGTAGTATTGAAATTGAAAAAATGTAGCTGATCTGAGCTAGCAAAACAAAGGAACGTTTATTCTTAAAATTAAAAAAAGTGTCTGCTGCTTCCTATTCGTTCCCAGCAGTGTCACGACACGATTCACTGTCATGCATAGCGAGGCCACGATGAAAACCATGCCGAAACAACGCTTACAATCGCTTTCGTGGACGTACCAAACAGTTGCATTAACACGTTAACACCAGCAGCTGTCCGCCATCGAAGTGTATCCGACAACACCGAGATGGAGGCAGGGTATCATGGAGCGGTGATTTTTGCCTTATTCTATGCCATTCTTATCGTCCATCACTCGTAGCTAGCTGACTTGCTTGATAATACGAATGACCAGCCGCTCTGATTAGGTACCACACTCGCGAAGCGCGAAAAAGATTATAAGCATTGGAATCGGAAAAGGCAGCGCTCCCCGTTTGCCCCCAGTAGCTGCGTGAAAGAAACCATGAACTGAGCGACTGAGCTTCAGCTTCCGATTGTCTGCAGCTCTAAAGCAAGCCAGTGGCAAATGCAAGGCCTGGCAGGGCAGTCTCATTGCCACCACTATTGAGCAATAGAAACGCCAATGCTTGCTGAACAGCGGTGGTTTCTGGTGGTGCCAACAAGTGTTTTAGACTTTGTCGACCTATTTTCAGGTTATTAAAATGCATCAAAATGTTAAAGATAGGGTTTCCTGTATAGCAATAAATATCTGAACCTGGAATTGCATCGTGAAATTTGGTTGAAGCGGGACGGCAGAAGTGTCCATTTGGCGACAACATTTATGCATTGACTCCTATGGACTGCTTATGGGGAACCGTGAATTTTTCATTGTAGCGGAAATTTTGTTGAAGCGTAGTTCGTTATAGCAGGGTACGACTGTATTGGCAAAGGTTATGAGAAGTTAACTCTTCATTGTACTACCATGATAAACTGAATTTTGACTACATTTGTCACTGACCCCCGGTAATCAATCTCTTTCGAACAAGTTCGGTACATCACCGACATAGCAAGCACGACCAACTTTCATCTGCACGCACACTCTGTCCAGATCTTCTGGTAAAAGAAGAACTTTTTCTTCAGTTTGTGTGTAAAGACCGATGTGAGAAGTGTTCTTGTATTGTTCAGACGCAAGTCGCACACACATGAGTACACACATAGAGTCTGGCAGTTCATAGACATGTAGCAGTGTGTAATACATGCCATTTTTGCATTTGAAAAAACAGTTTCTCGTTTTTTTTGTGCACCTATAGTCACTTGTTTCTAGATGTTCGCCGTGCACCATGATGCGCTGGAACCTCACCAGTTGTGTCGGGACATAGCCTAATTTTTCTAAAAAGGCACTCCTTTCACTCTCTTTCACTGTGTTACACACAACACATTTTCCCATGGGGCGTGTGTCGACAATTCTTGGAGGTGATGCGGTCATCAAGCGATGGCAGGTTGTTCTGACCCCTGTGGAAAGATCAAGGGTGTTCACAAGTCTCTTCAGCTGAAGTTTCATCACAAAGCGTTCAGAAATTTGTGATGGCACACCATTAGCATCGCTAATTAGCTTCAGAAGGGTACCATTGCCAGATTCAAAGACAAATGCAGAGTGGGACCACAGTGGCCCCAGCTCTGCTACACTTTTCGGAAGGTGGAGTAGCTGGTGCACGTTAAACGACATGGCACCTGCGCCATACAAAGGCTCCATCTTCAGAGCAAAATCGGACAGTCTGTCCATCGCTGCCCTGACTTCATCTCTGCTGATTTGATCCTTCAGAAGAAGGTAGAGTGATGATGCTAGCAGGCACATGTGACTGTGATACAGACGTGGCAAGATGCCATCCAGGCATGGGGCAGCGTAGAAAAGGGACCACCACCTCCATTCACTTGCCTTCCACAAGCCTCTTTCTTTAATGCTTCGTGGTAGTCTCGTGAACCACCGCGGTGGCTTTACATTAGTGAGCCTGTGGTCCAACTTGCGTATATTTTCTGGCTGCCCTATATAGGATGGAGAGCCCGGCGAGCCAAACCATATGTCGGCAAGTTGCTTGGCCACGCCTTCTAGCACATTGTGCATATAATCGGGGCACACAGACCACACCAAATCAAACCCTGGCAGCCGGGCAAGTGGTGAGAACCCTTTGATGCCATGCGATGGTTCACCCGACTCCAGGGATACCTCCATGTCCCTTCGAAAGGTAGCATCCGTCCTTGGTTCTGGCTCGTGGCCATCTTTCAAAAGTGGATATTTCAGTGACCCTGTAAATAAAAAAAACATAAAATGCACCTTTCAAGAAAGTTGTAACATGACACTGTTTGCCAAAGATGTACAAGAAGTCAGAAGTGCTGCCCAATAGTGAGCATTCAAAATATATATATTTACATTTATGTTTAGTCCAATTGCTCATCAAACGATTATAAATTTACATAAGATTACAAGCGTAGTTAAAAGTATGCTTTGTTTCAAATGCTTACTGTTCTAAAATGATTGTTAGTAGATTTCTTAAATGGTACCACTGTTGCTCATAATTAGCAAAAGACGAAAACTCACTGAATGCATTGAAAGATATGCATGTGGGAAACTTGGAAAACTTTTGCTTGGGCACACTAAAACTGAACTCTTGCTTGAACAGATGTGATACTCACCAGAGATATAAACGCCCTTGTGGTGACAAAAGCTGCAGCCGTAATACCCATTGAATTGCTTCATGTTGAGTACTGCAGCCCGTGCAGGGGCATCGACGCAGCAGCAAACAACACTGACTTTGGATGATAACTTGAGACCATTGCAGTCCCACTTTATAGCCCCAACTTTGCTGATGTTTTCAATGAATAGCTCCAAAAAGGGTGCCATTTTCGGATGCCCCTTTCCAAAGTAGAGGCCACAAAGTAGCATGTTGCTCCAGCGCAGTGTTACTGGGAGTTCATTTACAACACACTGAATGGGCCACAACGATGACTTGCTGCACTTGAATGCCCTTGCTCCGTCAACGTTGAAAGTCACTGTCAAATCGGACCATGACGCTTCTTTCATCTGGTTTTTGTACAACTTGCCATCAGTTATGTCTGTGAGGTCTGTCTCATGAGCACGTGACTGCTTCTTTTGTAGAGCAGCTAAAAGCCCTTTTGCAACACAGCTGCTAGAAAGGAGCACCTCTATTTGTTTTTTCGCATCAATCATGGCAAAGTGATTTTCTGGGGGATTCAAGGCTGTGCACTGTGGACACACGAAGTCCCTCTCACTAGGATTGGGTACGATCGATCCACATTCTTTACAGTAGTAATGGCGTTTGACTGTACCAGCCAGCCACGATTTCCATGTCTTTCTAAGCAGGTGCTTAGATGTTGGCAGAATTTGCCTTCCCAAAAAAAGGTTTATCACCCCCACCAGTTTTTCCATATTGGTCCAGTTCAGTCCTGCAGATGTACTGTACGCCATCAGGATAATCATTGCTTCTCTGACGTTTAGGTCCGAGTTCGGCAAGCGCTCATCAGAAAACAAGCGGCAAAACTCATCTTCATCCTGCTCACGATCTGTGTCGCTATCGACATGGCGGTCGCTCATGCCTGCATCGTCGCAAGCCGAATTTGTAGTTTGGTAGGAATCGCTTGAGAGCGAGCTTTCCTCGAAGCCGTAGGTGTCGTCTGGATCAGTATTTTCATTGCTGTCACCATTTACATCAATGAGACTTCGTGTGTCGAGCGTCGCTACACCAGAACCCCCGTTACCAGCTGAAGTTTGAGGAGCATTATTGCTAGAGCATGGCTCGCTGGCAGATTGCGCCTCGGCCGCTTTTTGATATAGGCTCGTTGTCCGCGGTACTACATAATGTGATCCAGGCTCCAAATAGCGCTTTCTTTTTTTTGATCGAGGAAGGGGTTGACTTGAATCCATCTTTCGTCAAGCTGTACGCTAACTTAATTCAAATAATGCGCTTCATGGTGTCCACGCAAACTGAGGCCACGATGAACAATCTAGGTGGGTCCAAGCTGCATTGACAGAGGTAGGGTACACCCTTAAAAGAAGCTTCACATTCACACCTTGCTTGCCTTGCCTTGAAGATGGTGCGCGGTGCCGTCAACTAGTATAAAACATGCAGCGAGACCAGCCGGTGCTCTAAGGCGAGACTGCCATGAGGCCCTGATGTCGATGAAACAACTTATTAGCGGTGTGGGCCGACGTGAGCGACACCTGGCAACACTACTTGTTTGTTTTACATTAATATTTACTGGGATTATAAAAGCATATAAGTTATATTATTGATATTCAATTTTCTGGCATGCAATAAATTTTAAGAATTAATTTTAGTTACTTTAACTCGAAATAACTTTGTTTTGATCATAGAGTTTGTTTTAATGAAGTTGAAAATACTCACTGAGGACACCACCATCGCCATTGTGATCGCCGTGCACGTTTTTTTTGTGTGTGTGTGTTCTGTGTTGCTTTGTAGCGCACGTGTACGCTGACGATATGTTCGCATTCGTTCGTTTCCGTGACGATAATCAGAAGCGGATTGTTCCAATCGCTTCGTGTAAGCACCTAGAACCGAAAGATACAAGCGATTTCAATCATCGTAAGTGGTACAAAGTGTTCTGGGAAGATGACACGCACTGCGGCCACTACCATGCTCAAGTGATTAGGCTTTACGGTGAGTGTGCCTCTTCTTTTCCACATTCAAAAAGAAAAGGAGGAAGCAGTCAGCCTGAAGTTATCCACTGATCTTTTTTTTTTTTAGAAACCGAGGACGATGCTCGAAAAGCTACGGAGAAGCGAACATCTATTCCTCAAAGACCTTACAGTGACTCGTCTGAAAGCTGCAGTTCAGAAGTGGAGGATCTGTCGTTTGAAGAAGTAGGTTCAATCTTTCACATGCAGCCGATGTGATACTTAGCGGCGTGATTATTACCGAGAGCCAGCTTTGATATGGACCTGCCGAGTCGGGCACGGAGCAGCGATGCTCTAATGTATACATATATGTATACATTATACGCACGTGCGCCGGTACAGTCACATTTACTCTTGAAGGTGGTGATTAAGTTGCAATATGTCGAATAGCTACTTATATGTTATTCTTATAACGAAGTATCAGTGCCGCTTTGCCACTTTTTTCATACAATTGACTGGTTTAGATAACATTAATCTGGTGCGGATGGGATGCACGACAATGCGTGCGCCTTGTTCAAACCATAAGCTGTGAAAATTAATTCGAACTAAGTTATTTCGAAATCCCGCTTAATTCAAATATTTCTGCGATCCTGTATTTTTCAATGTAAGTCTGAACGGACATCTAGAAGCGGCGGTCTGCACCAGTCCGGTTAATGGGATAACTTTGGGTGCCATGTACGTGCCAATTCCCGATTTCGCCGCAAACAGGTGAAAACAAGTGCTCTCAAGAGCCAAATGGCAATGCCACGTAGTGATACTAATGAGCGGCAGCTGAATTCAGCACTCCAGCCTCGATCGCTACTTCCAGCGAAAAAAAAAAAAAAACGGTCTCGTGGTCAACCAAAACGTGCGCGTGCGGAAAAAAAAAAAAAAACGTGTTTCACTGGAATAAAGCAGTGGCAGTGACGCGTGGGCAGTATGTCGCTCGTTTCTTGCAACCTCAGCGCGTTATGATTTACCCATTCTTTCTGGGATTGTAAAGAAATTTAATGAAGGGCAGTTTGGCGGAATTCGCAATGTATACGAACCTCCAAATGCCGGTCGCTCCAGCAATTTGTGCACTTGCACTGCTGGCAGAGTTCTTGCTTGCAACGCCTACTTCGAAAACTAGCGCAAAAGCTTCAATGGTCATGCTTTTCAGCCAAAACATCGCCAATTTCGACACACTGGCCATCATTCAATTCTTTATTTTACCAGGGAGAATTGGTGAATAGTCGGATCGATGACGTGCTGACGCAGCGAGGACTAGGTGACTTGTTGCCCGCTTGTCATTCCTCTATTGCAGTGAAGCACATATTGTTTTCTGCAGGCACGCATTTTTGTTTACTACGCCTGCGTTTTTTTTTTTTTTTGGTGGCAGCAAGGAAGCTCACCATTTCTTCGTGTTTAAGACCAGGCATTGCAGGAAAACATAACCTTTGGAGCCGCAAGCTAGCCAGCACAGTAAAGAATCAGCCCTGATTGCTTTGAAGAATTGCAAGTTCCTTGCACCCCATTGATTGTATGTTCTGTTAATCCAAAGCCCACTTAATTCGAAGATTTCTCGCAGTCCCAGTGACTTCGAATTAACAAGGTTTTACTGCATTTTGGGTTGGCTATGCATTTGCAGGAAACACGACATCAAGCGACTGTTCAGCAGAAAAAGAAGGCTGTTGATAAGCACTTCAAGAAAAGGAATCGAGACCTCCTGTTTGGTGATGCTGGCAAAGAAAAGACGGAGGCAGAACGTCTCAAAGAAGATGTCAGTTTGCTCAGAGCGGAAAACGCCAAGCTATTGGAGCGCATTAGAATGCTTGAAGAGGCTCTTTGCAACAAAATTTTCGAAACAGGTTTGGTGATTTCCTTATAAATTGTTTTCATGCACTGTTGCTACAGTTGTATACATCACTACGTTGCAGTTTTCTTATACCGATCATACAGTTTTGCTGTAAAGCAGAATGCAACCTAAACTTATATCTCAAACTTCCCAGTGATGCACACATCCTAATCACTTGCAAGTATGCTTTTCCATACTGTCGCAGCTTGGTGTACGTCAAAGAACACATGGACAAAATTTCTGAAGCCCTCAATTACGGTGTCCCTGATAATCACAGCATGACTTAGAAACGTAACGCCCAGCCTATTATTCTACTTTCACATGGTATCTCTTCTGCGTGCAATATTTGTCATGTTATTTGGCCTTGCTAGGTTGCGCACCCTAGTCTTTTCAGTCGGACCTAGGATGCAACTGTAATAAGGTTGTGATACAGTTCCTTTTTCTGCATGCTCTGCTTTTTTATTACAGAAAAAAAGCTCGTGCTGTGCGAGTGCTGCAGCCACAGGCCAACATCTTTAAAAGAAGCTGCGCCTTTGGCACTACCGTGCACTTCTACCTTTGAACCACTATGTACCGCCGCCGTCCGGCCACCAGAAACCGTGGCCGTGCGGCCGCCACGCACCGCCACTATGACGAGGGGCAGCACTGATGGGTTTGATCACCGAGTGGTCTCCGCAAGTGGGTGTGAGAACAGTGAACAGTTGCCAGGGCAAATTGTCACTTATGTGCCCACTAATGGAGAGGTATTGTATAACTCTGCGTGTAAGCTTTGTCATAAGTGTGTCTGCAGAAATGAGGGAATGTGTATTGACATACTGTTGTGTACACATTATCTTCAATTTGTTTTATAGGTGCAACTGGGCAGAGGAATCGCCATATCTGAGGGCGTTTATAGCCGTCTAATGAGCACAAAAAGTGAAACTCGGTTTGTGCGTGAGGCGGCTGTGGCCATTTTCTCCACCGCGGGCCTAGTCGGGCGCTCCGTCACTGGGGCAGCCTGCAACCGCAATAAAGGAGAGGCGAAACCTCCCTTAGACAAGGAAAGATACACTGTGCTTTCTGGTAGGTAAAATTTCTCAGTTTGCCCAAAATTTATGAAATTGATTGGCTCCATGCTTGTGCATATCAGTAAATTCAGTCTAGGTTCCACAGCCAACTTGTGTTGTAACTACTAAGGCTTCAAGCCTCGTATTTTTGCCTGTTAGAGTTGGGCGCTTTTATGCAAGAATTAACAAAATAATTCACTCGTATTTATTTCTTTGTCATATTTACTCCTCTGTTTCGACATAATTGTCACCAAACAAGTGTTCATACTACGCTTCGTTTTTGATCTTGCAGATTTCTTCAGTCATTATTTGAAGAACTCAGTGCCAATTGGAGAAGTGAGTGCAAAGATGAAGATCTTGAACAAGGCGCTCGCGAACAAAATTAACGACCTCATGAAGTCCAAGAATTAGTTCATGAAGCATAAAATAAAAGAAATTTGTCTGATTTTTTGTGTTCACTTTTATTGTCCGTCCAGCTCGCTCTAATGCAGTGGCGAACCCACCAGTCGGTTTAGCATGCACCAATGCGCTTATGAGCTTCTACTAAACAGATTGGGGCAACTATATACTGGTGCACCTATATACTGGTGCACGTATAGACTGGTACACCTATAGACTGGTATACCTATAGACTGGTACACCTATACACTGGTACACCTGTACACTGGTACACCTATACACTGGTACACCTATACACTGGTACACCTATAGACTGGTACAGCTGTCAATAAACTGATAGCCTATCAGTTTTTCTATCAGAATTTTCGCTAGGGTACAAATTAAGAATGTGTGTGTTAGAATGCCTCCAAACAACGTATGTGCTACTGAGCGTAGCACAGAAGCAGAAGAAGCGAGAAGTGAAATAGCAGGCAATACCAGCAGCACTTAATCATGCAACTTTCTTTTTCGATCACCACAGCGACGCACGCTCGAGTTTCTGTCTTGTACGTGAATGGAAATGAGACCGCTGACAGCCCAGTGTGTCAGCGTCGCTGGTACCCGACACGAAGTCGCATCTCACTGCTACCAACCAGCGCACGCTTATGATTAGCTTGGCAACACACAAAAACGATTAGCACCGAAGCCAACGAATGTTTCCGCGTCATACAATTCGCGAATACACTTATATAAGTACGTACGTTTTCACATCACGGAAATGTGTTGGCTAGTGCGAGGTTCGCTTTCAGCGATGATGAATATTGATGTTGAAAACAAACACAAACACAGTGCAGATAAAAACTCCTCCGTATGACCTACGCGATATTTCGGTCGTCGTATATGGTGTCTATGTTGCGACGGAAACTACCGTAGAGTTTTTTTCAGCCGATGTGCCTCGCATGTGCTGGTTCATACGAACTAGATGGTAGAGGCCTGCGCTGGATGCAGATGACACCGATCTGAATTGCCTCCGCGGTAGGCGAGGGCTCACGCTCAAACCTTCGAACCTCCGAAGTATGTTCGCACTCGTTTTTAGCACAGAAAGTCACAGATGAAAGCACAAGAACACCGACATGCTCCTTTCGCTCGGCCGACGATCGCACAGGGGTCCGGCGCTAGCATAGCCGGCCGGCATTCGCTGGATTTGTCGGCGTCGCTCGAACTCGGCACGAAACCGCGTCACGCTGGTAGCACTCGCAGTCGTTCGTCGTTTCGTTGTCGTTCTAGATTACGAAGCGGTCATTCAGGAACGTCAGTCAGTCAGTCAAGAACTTTAATATATGGTCCTGAGGAGTTTAAGCCACCAGGGTGCCCACGTGGGACATCCTAGCAGCCGCTACCGTAGGCGACGCCCGAGTCGGGGCGGGAACGTGGTGGCGTTCCGCCAGTTCTTGGGCCCTCTGGACTGCCTTAAGTTGGTTTCGGAGATTGGGGCTCCTGAGTGCCTCCTCCCAGTCGGACTCACTGGTGAGAGGTCCCTGAGGTAACGCGGGACATTGCCAGAGCATGTGCGCGAGTGAACAGTACACTTCTGTGCAATCTGGGCACTGTGAATTTATGTCTGAGTTATAATGGCTGAGTCGGCCCCGTGATGGGTACGATCTCGTTTGTAACATTCTAAAGGCTACTTCTTGCGCGCGTTCTAGTTTTGAATGGGGTAAAGGGTATCGGCTTCTGTTGTGTCGGTAGTGGGAGGTAATTTCATGGAAGGTGAGTAGTGGGTCATTAAACTGCACGTCTGGGCCCAGCTCTTCGGTGGCTGATTGATCGTCACGGCGGGTCAGTTCTCGTGCTCGATCATGAGCCATTTCGTTGAGGTTGGGTTGTTGTGGGTGAACGTCTTTGCCCATGTGGGCAGGGAACCAAGAGAGGTAGTGCGAGCCCGTATATTTCCGTGTTTGTAAAATGCGGGCTGCTTCTGGAGCGATGTTGCCGGTTTCGTAAGCCCGAATGGCGGCGCGAGAGTCTGTGAAGACATTAGTGAGTGAGGGGTCGGTCATCGCTAAAGCTATAGCAACTTGTTCGGCTATGGCGCTTGTTGATAGCCTAACCGAGGCGGCTGAGCGTAGAGCTCCGTCGCCATCTACTACCGCGAGTGCGAAAGAGGAGGAGTTACCGTATTGCGCTGCGTCGACGAATGCGGTAGAGTTGCGATTCGCGGCGGTACGGTTTAGGATCGCGCGAGCGCGGGCCAGCCGTCTGCCTTCGTTGTGTTGTGGGTGGACATTTCGCGGAGTGCTGAAAGCAAGCATGAAAACTACTCCTAACGTTCCCCATTCAGGAACGTTAGGAGTAGTTTTCATGCTTGCTTTCAGCACTCGGCTGTGCCTTCGAAGCGGCGGCCATTAGGCACAGCATTCGGAGTCATCGCGGCCTCTGGTTGGTTGGCGCGCGGCCTCTGGTTGGTTGGCACCGCTGTACGCGTGGTGACGTAGCGTACGCGAGGCGAAATATCAAGCCCGGCTTGATCCCTCGCGCCTGCTCGCGTATTCCCCTCCGAAGCCGACGCCGAGAGGCGCATTTGACGCTTTTGACGCGTAGACGCGAGCGAACGCGTGCCAGTGGTTGGCACTTAAGATGCTCCGCATCTAAAAAGGATGGTCTTTTTGTCCCGCAACGGTGATTGTCTTGTGTCATGCGTTCGTTTCCTTGCATCATCAACGCGCATTTCAGGTCGCGGACGACATGCGCATTATCAGTGTGACACATTATCAGTGTGACAGTGTGACACATTATCAGTGTGACAGTGTGACACATTATCAGTGTGACATTATCAGCATTTCTAGTATACAAAAAGTGGCCGGTGCATGTTTTCAAGAAATGAAGTGCGGGCAAGCCGGATCACGATAATTATTGCGGGACCAAAAGACACCCATTTCACTCCATCACCTTTAGGGGGTGTTAGGTAATTTCACTAGAAAGGAACGGAAAAAGATATGAACTATCACTGAAGCGCGCGAAATAAGCACAAAAAAGCAGATAAACACACAATATAACACAAAGGAATCGATATACACAACATCAACAACAATGAAATCACAGGTGATTCGATTCTCGTGAGGTCATTTAGCTTTCGTTGTGGATGTAACTACCTTGTAATATGTATCGAACCAGTGAGGTCAAAATCTTTTCGTTTTAAAGACGGCTCATTGCCCTCCCATAGTTGAGTATGAAGCACTCAATATTGTTAAACACTTTTTTCTAAACACACTTCTTTCTCTGTGTGTACGTCCGTATCCGTAGGTGTAATTATGAAAATAGCCTCCATCATAACATCTGATGTATACAGCCGTGGCCACGTCTGTGTATAAATATAGGGCGCGCAAATTGCCGTTTTGTGAAAACTCAAGGCAGTTTCGTGCTCTGATGTGGTCAGCCTGACAGCTAGACCGCACATTCATCTGATACAGCACTCCAGAGCCAGAAACTGTCTCGTGGTTTGCTCCTCGCGTGCTCTACACAGACGTGGCCCGGGCTGTACCTGTATACTTTGATACCCGAGAAGTTATGTATATAGTGTGTATATATTGTTACGTTGGCCTGTAAATTGGCCTGCAAATTGCGTAAAACGTCACTTGCATAAATTATAAGTTTGTGCATCCGTAGTACCACGTGTTACGGACACTGTTCCGAGGACGTGGACATTTTTTTGTGATAATGTTCCCTCTACATAGTGCTTACTCGTCGTGTATGCTTTCAATAATGTCCTTGTTGTACAGGCACCACGTCCGTTTGCCTCTTACGTACTGCGTCGAAATAAACTTTTTTCGAAACATCTTGACATGCAACTATACGCAATACAATGTCAACGTAATATAAATAACAAAAGTCGGTGACAAATATAACACCATCGAGGCAACTTGCTTTGGGACATTTTCCCGACATCTAGATGAGGTTGCTTTCAAGTTCACCCACTGGCTTCGGCGCATTCTAAACTTCGTTTGCAGTCACGCTGCCACAGTAGGATAAGCTCTCCTGAAGCAGCAGGACAAACCCCGTTCACTCTGTAATAATGCCTTCCTCTTGACACAAACGTTGACGCAAGCTTTCGTAAAATACCAGTTCACTTCAAAGAAAGCCATACGTTTTCTGATTGTTACGTAGGTGTTACTCAAAAACATTTTTTTTCTCCGTCCATTATCTCAGTCATTCATTTTTCTCCCTTTTTTGCACAATCAATTGTTCTATAACTGTCCAATGACAATTAACAAATTTTTATCCCTAGTACGATTTTACATGAAATTACCGACCATATTTTTAGTGGTGTTTGCTGATTATTTGGCTTATTGATTTAAATACTTTAAAATAATTCATTAAAAACAATGTTTTTTGACCAACTGACTGGCTTGTCGAGCCCGGATGGCTTATTGACAGTCTGCCTACCTGCCCTCATCACTCACTTACCCACTCCACTGGTCGACCGATTGAGTGACTTGTCCATGGACTGAACGTCATATATGCGTATGCAAGTTATCTCTTGTCAACGCCTGTTCTTCGCTGCTAAAGTTAAGCGCGTCAAGCGTAAGTTATCTTCGTACTTGTTAGGAAGAGGCAGCGAAAAAAAATACACGAGGACAAAAAAAGACAGTAGACGACACACTGACGTCTTGCGTCTCTGCGCTGCCACTTCCTAACAAGTACGATAATGAGCTAACGAGCCCATGCTAAAAAGCACTGCTCCCTCCCCATCTTCTTGGCTTAACTTTTTCAGTTACTTACCTTCAAAAAAATTTTAAAAAACTAGGAACAGCCTTCACCGAAGCTTTACAGTAACTGTTGTACCACTGCTTATCTTTTGTTTCTTTTGGAAAAAAGCATTCGAGAGGACAGCGCTCGAGTCCGCTTCACTTATCGAAAGCCAAAAATAAATCGTCTGCGCGCGCGTGTGCATGGCGAAGTTTAAAAGTGGGGCTGCCGCATGCTCTTCGAGCAGACGGGCCCTGGGGAACACCGAGCAGACGCCAGCTGGGTTCTTCTGCCCCGCAGTCGTCTGCAACCGCATGAAGTGCATGCAGACGACGTAAAAAAAGAAATCACACGAGCAGACGAAGCAAACACAAGCGAAACAAAAAGCCGGCACTGACTCACTAATCAAGCTTAGGTCGCGTGCCAAGGCAACCCTTTCGCTTTCTTTCTTGTTGTTCTTTCAAACACTGCTATACGGACGTGCAAATCAGCATTTTGGGTCACCGCGAACGTAGCGGAAACGATCGCATCCTATACCCCACTACAACGGTGTAATTCGCATAATGGGCCAAACAGGGCTCTAAGGAGACCATAAGGAACATCTGGAAATAAAAGGAGCGAGTGCGTTTTCGAAGATGAAGCCTTACTATGCTTTATCAAAGACAGATATTTCCCGTTATACAAGTGGTGCAAAATAAGTCATCCCGAGGTAATCCTCGGGATGATTTCATCCCGAGGATTATCTCGATGTAATCATCCCGAGGTAATCCCGAGATAATCCTAATCATCCCGAGGTAATTCTCGGGATGATCTTTGGGATTGCAATCCACGACGCAGGCCGTTGTGGATGGCCAAAGTTTCTGACGTCATCGTGACATCACTATACCACGTACAGTGACGTCAAATGTTGACGTCATCATGGGACGCCCTCGTTCGGTCAAAAGTGGGCCGACCAAGGAGACACCGCAAAACGGGTGAGTGAATGAAACGGCTTCATTAGGTCCATAGTAGAAGCGAATTTACTCTACGTCCCCTGGATATAGGCCCAGTCGGAAACGGTCAGGACCGCCCTAGCACGGGCCCTTTGGACGGCGAGGGTTTGAAGGGTCAGGTCCTGAGCCTTAATCAGCTTGTTCATTTCCTCTTGGGGGAAAGGGCGACCGGCACAGGCACAGCCCCACAGGACATCCTTTATGACCGCATAACCTCCGCACAAGGGGCAGTGCGGGCTAATCGTTCGAGGAATATTGTTTGCAGTGCTGCATGGCTCGGGTAGGTCCTTCTTTGGAGAGTCACAGATTGGGCCCCGCACAGCGAGCAGTGTGGCAGGCACAGCAGTCCTCTTGAAAGCCAATGGTGCTTGCATATCTCGTTGTACGTGCAGAGAGGCTCGGATCGTCCAGGAAATGATGCCTTACCCGGCACACGGTAAGTAAAACCTCGTGCAGCCGAGTGCACCTCCTCGTTCGGATTGATCGAAGCACCCCCAAGGGTTCCGAGGTGTTCAAGAAACCGTACCAATGAGTGATTTTTTTATGTTTTTGGCCTTTTTTGTAAGAATCTGCGTCGCAATACGAGCGCAGATTTCAATGGGCACTAGCCGAGGAGCACATACGCTGGGATCCTACTATATACGGGGTATTTAACGATCGAAGAGATGAACAGCAGTGGCCTAGCCAGGTGCTCTAGCCAAGGGGTGGCACAACAGGCCTGTGCTTCCCCCACCCCCTTCTACCGGGATTTTTTTTTTTTTGCGACCACATCATCGTCATCACTTGCCTGACTACGTCCACTGCAGGACAAAAAGGCCTCTCCCATGTTCCGCCGATCAAATCGGTCCCATGCTTTGCCATGGCATATAGAGCCCAAAATGGCGCTTGATTCGTGACCAGCCCCTCTTCCAAAGAAAATCCCCCCCCCCCCCGAAAACAATCTCTGCTTACACCGTGGATATATATCAAAGCACACAGCGCGTGTTATCTGTAAAAGTTTCGCCCCCATTTACTGAGAGGGTTTTAACGCAAAAGCGTTAAGGGAGCTGGTTTCGTGGTAACTCCGTTGCCGGTGTCGTTCGTTGTGTGGGTTTGTGTGTGCGTGCGTGCGCGCGCACCACAATGAACAAAAGAAGTGAAATAAACAGGTACACGTGCTTAGCCACCCACCTTTTTTATTTTATTTTTCCTCGCATTACGCTCACTATATGTCTTGCGCCGAGATCTACGCGATAAGCCGGGTCTACTTTCTCTCATGATGTCCGCCCCCGTTTGCGAGGCTAAAAGTGAATCGCAGATAAGATTATGAAGGGGTACAAGTGCGAAAATAACAAATGACGTAAACGATACAGAAGACGCAATAAATCTGGCAACTGTTTCCTTTTTTCTTGTATGTAAACAGAAGAGTAGGTACACCAGCTCATGAAGAACAAGCGAGCTAGAAAAGGCATGGAATGTCTGAAATAGAGCGATATGAATGCTTCTAAACATCACATGTCTACTTGTCTTTCATACTGTACCATTTCATTGCACATGTCCTGTGCCAAAGTCGATTCGAGAGGTGCTCTCCCGTCTCCTTTGAACAAACGTTGAGATTCTATCGCGTTTAGCGACTTCATCCTAAACATAAAACCGGGAAGTGTAATGACAGTGATGCATCGTATATACTGTGCTGCTCGTGCCGATTCCACTAGAAGCGATCGTCCTTGAACGTCTTGTGATCAACGACTTCTTCGGGTGGTCGAAATATCCGATGCCCTCCACTGCGGTGTCTCTCATATTGATATGGTGGTTTTGGGACGTTAAACACAACATATTATTCGATCAACGACTTATCGTGTGAAGACTTGCTTCCTGTAGGCGGAGGTTGTCCCTCTTCGCCAATCGCAGTTTGTCCGCCATCTGCCAGCAAACACTTCACATTTGCTTCTTTGGGGTTAGGTTGATACCGCGAAGCACATTCATCTTTCTGTAGTACGCTGAACATATATAAGGAGAGGCACATGGCCACGTAGTCCATGAACTGCGTTATGCATTTCATCTTGTGCTCTTTCTGGGTAACCCGCAGCAAAGGCTATAGTCTTCCACCAACACTCTTTACGGGAGTTCATCTTGGAAATGGAATACTTACTTCAAGTAACCAAGCAATCGGCACATATTAAATGCACTTGATGCCAACGCGCGTAGAAAAGTTGAATAAAATTGATCATAGATGTAATATTAGCGATGTCTGTCTGCTGTTGAATTTTATTTTCACGGCATTTTATTGTCTATTTAGTATGGTGCCGTTACGTGAATAAACTGTTAAAAAATATCACCGCCAGAGTACTCTATACTGGTGGTCAACCGCAGCCAACCCGATGACCCCCCACCCCCCCTCCTGTATCTGTGATCTATGTTTTGGAGGACCCATTAAAAGGTCCGTTCAATCCAACCGCCTGTATCTACCTCGAGATTAATAGTGGATAGTAATTTAAAGCCTTTCACAATTATTATTATTATTATTATTATTATTATTATTATTATTATTATTATTACAATGAAAAAAATAAAACGTACGGTTGGCACTTTCTGTGACCGAGGCGTTCTTGTTGGCGGGCTTCTTCATTTTTAGTCAATGAAAGGTAAGTAGTGGATGAGGGTGAAGTGCGGGCTTCTTAGTATTGCATAATATTTGGTGACAGTGCAGGCTAAGGACCAGACCAAAAGAGAGACACACTCGGCAGAACGCACTGTGTCTGTTGTGTAGCGGAAGTGGTGTGTACTATAGCACTAGCAGCGCTAGCGCTGGCGCTGCAACAGAACGCTATAGTGTTCACGCTTAGAGTTTTCGCGCACACTGGACGCACGATCGAGCCTTGATCCGGAGACTAGTCCACTCATGAACGTGGCCCGCAACTACGACTCCGTAGTTCCTTAGGACCCAAATAAATTTTGTTGATTGACTGACTGACTGATTCATGCACAGTGGTGGTGACGTGACACGAGCCATGTTTTGGGGGGATCACAGAGCGGGGACAGGCGCTAACTGAATGGCACCTGGAATTACAGTTTTCCAAATTATCCCGACAGATTATAAGGCCCGCGAGATTTTCTACTGGTGCGAGGTGGACAATTTCCGAGACCACGGAGGCTCAGTTTCGATTTCGGCGATCTCCGCTGGATGCGATGTTCGTACCTGAATGCCCATTTCGCTTTCGCCAAGTCATGTAATGCTTAGTTCTAATATACACACTCACGCACTCTTTGAGTAAATGTCAGGTGCTTGTCACTCGACGCATATTAATCGGTGGCGAGACATTTAAAACAACGTACACGAGAGTGTTTGGGCATGTAATACAATGGAATATACAAAGTTTAAGCATCACCTATAGTGGCGTAGGAAAGAATGATGCTTTGTCCCTTTGTCTTTTCCTTCACCTTGACATGCGTACGCGTATATACATCGGTGGTCAAATGATGATACCTCGAGCAACTTTGGTTAGGTGCTCATTAATACCACTCCGTTGGTCTCTGTGTCTGCGTTACGTTGATTGTCAGTGTGTGCATCCGCACTTCGCAGCGCGCAAAGCGATTAACGTTCCAACGACGCACTGGCATTGACGCGCTGGCATTGACGCGCTGGCATTGACGCTCAGCTAGGCCCGACGTCTCCTGCGACTCTTTCGTTCGCTTAACGAACAATGCTGGGAGCTGAGGGGAGTTCGGGTGCACGGCACATGTCCAAGACGCGAAGAATATACATTAAACGTTGAACGTACGATCGGAACACTGAACTGCATGTTATGCAGCCTTTTGGTGTACCAGGGCGCTAACACTTCGTTGTCCAACGACAACGCTGCGAGCGCCCGACAGATTCCGAAGCCGATTGAAGATGGTTGCACTTCGGAAAGTTCAACTGCGGGTTCTCCGCGTCCGAGCCGTAAGGCTAAGTGGCCTGATTGGCTTCAAGACTTTCTTACTTGGATTCGGGAGCAAGCCTGTAGCCAGGGAGGATGGACGGCCTTAGGTCTCCCCTCCCCTACTCGATATTCGAATAGAGCGCGGTGTTTTTTTCCGTAAAAAATGACAATAATAAGCGTTTTTAAGGTCTTCAATAAGTGCCCCCCCCCCCTCCGAAAAAATTCCTGGCTACGAGCCTGGGTCGGATTCCGCGGCTTGTGGGCCCTTACCGTCGAAAATCAACCACCGGCGCAACAACCTTCAAGCGACGCAGACACACTTTCGTGGAACTTTGTTGAAGAAGCCTAATAAAAACCAACAGATAGTCAAGCCAATGAAGGCGTAGGGAACGTTAATTCTACCGTTTAAGTGTATTGTAATGTTTATATTATATAGATCACGAAAAAAAATATAGAGTACGAAAAGACAACCGGCCACTGGCAAAGATCAAACCTGCGACCTTCAGACAACGCGTCCGATGCTTAAACTTACCAGCTCAACTACAGTGGTGGTCGTCTCCTTGTCCACTCATCGGGTATTTATTTTCCCTTACTTCCTTAATTCCCTTCTTTAATTTGTTTATTGTGGGTGAATGATTATCTTTTAAGGGAGTGCTATTTTAGGCAGCATTCTTTAGTATACGTATCTACGCTTTAGGCCGAGCCGCGTTCAACGCCAGCCAACACGAGCGTCACAGGCATACCTACAGTCGTCATCAGTATGAAATGGAACACCAAAGATGACCCTCAATAGTCCACACATTGGCCAAACGTAATGAGAAGCTCAAAGGCACTCATATTATAAAACGCTAAAAATAAATTGACACAGCACATACATATTCTTAAATCGATAAAAATCCCTGCTTAAAACACGAATTCGCTGTTCCCTTTGATGTAGTTCACGGCTGCGCAGTCACTCAACAGCGCCCATTAGGAAACTTGTACTGCATGATGATCAGACCGTAGTTTTATGAGACCGTATTTTATAGTTAGCAACGTTTTAATAAAGTCATACAGTCCCCAATGCATCTGCCTCACATACGGCTGGAGGACGAAAACTATCTGCATTTTTTTTCTCAATCAGTTCTATTTATCTGGCGCACCCATCGTGATTTGGGCACTGCTTCCGAGATCAGAGGAATCCAACCTTTATTGCGATGCCAATGCGCATGCGCCATTTCCGAAGCTGATGAGTCGCGAACCTCCTCGCGATCTCGGAGGCTTTCGCTCTGGCAATAGCGGATGTCTCACTTATTCTCATAAACAGTCAACACCAATTACAATCCAACAGAACATCGTGACAGAACACAACATCCACTGACACACCAAAAGTTGTTACAAAAAGATATGTTTACATATTTACCCTGAACACAACCTACACAGATACACAAGAATTGTTACAAAAAGATATGTCTACATATGCACAATACATGGTAAACGAAGAACACACAAATAAATACAAATACACAAATACACAAATAAACATCCTACCTTTAAAAAACGGCAGATGGTCGCACTGGAAAATGAAAGAATTGGATTAGAAGCACCTAGCGTACTTAGGCAGCACCTCCGTATTCTGCCAATGTTTCTCCAAGCGACGTTGTCATGTGACGTAATCTGATGTGACGTCGCAGTCACGTTACGAAGACGACGTGTGCTGATGTGACCATTACTTCAGTTCGTTACTTTCGTTACTTCACTTCTTTACTTCCTTTCGTATGGTCGTCGGGCATGCGAAATTAGCGCATGGATTTCGTCACTTGATGATTTTCTGCATTAGGCGTGCTGACTCCGCCGACGGTCACTTTTCGCCGCTGTTTACGCATCTAAAATCCTAACCACACGTACGCGTTACAACGCGTCACCGCTTTGCGTGCCCTCTGCTACTGCGCACCTTCTCCCTTCATTATACACGCGACGCGACACAACACCACCTAAAGGAAATTCAGTCTCGGTGGCGTTGCACGACGCCGATTCTCAGACGCCGCGAACTGACGCGTACTGACGCGTACTGACGCGTACGTGTGGTTAGGGCCACGGGTGTATGCAGAAATTTTTTTTTCCATGGGGAGGAAGGGCGGGGGGGGGGGGGGGGGGGACATCTCCTTGATCTGAAGTGGGGCCAGGCATGGTCAACCTGCGCTACGTATTTCATGGCGAAAAAAAAATTCTGGGAATGCAGAATTCTTAAAAGAAATTCTGGGAATGCAGTCAGATTTTTGTGATGGCAGGTCGGGTAAGTTTGTAGAGTTCACATTTTGATGAGTCGGTAGCGCAACGCCCTCTTTTTTTTGGGGGGGGGCGGGGGGGGGGCGACTGAAACAGTTCATCACAACACCACTACCACTTACAGAAACGAAACAGGAAGAACATACAGCATACACGGACAAGCGCATGTCCGTGTATGCTACTTTTTTTCTTTTCTGTAAGTGTTGCGCTAACAAACCAACAAAGCGGGGGTTTCGTGAAGCTATAGGAGACAGGCGTCGGCTCCCCGACGTCGGCTTCCTGTTCCGAGCCCCTATGCTCCCCGAGCCAGCCCGACTTGGGCGCCCGAACTGGGCACCATGCCGGCGCTTCCTGCATACCGGCGCCGCTCTCCTGGCGCCTTCTTTTCTCTCCCGCGTGCTGTGCGATAATAAAAGACTGCACGCAGTTTGGAACCAAATGAATCACTGTTTTCTAAAAGGGGGGGACGGGGCGCCTACAACCAGCTTTCGATCGTATGTGTCTAGAGGTTCGTTTGTCCTAACTGAGGAAGAGAGCTACCTGTGGGTTTGATTTGTTGGGACTGTTGTTACGTGGTATGCTTCGAAAAAAAAAAAAAGATGACCGGGGACTTCAAGAACGCAGAGACGCGCCTATAAAAATGTGGAGGCTGACTGCGACAAAAGAAGGAGATCTGGGCACCATAAAAACGTTTATAACTGCCTAGCGCAATCCCTGCATTGAGTTTATACGAAGAATAATAAAATAAAAGGAAAACAAGCAAATTAAGGAAACCGACTAATATGTGGAACGTTCCATTCAGAAATCAGTCTGGCTTAGGAAAGACTGTATGAGCAGGTGTGATTTACCCTGCTGTGATTTAAAGAGTCAATTGATTTTCTTTTTTTGTGTGAGTGGGGCGCGAAACAAAGAAGTTCTTACCTGCAGTACACTCTAGGCGCCGTATTCACAAACGCTCCTCGACTCAAACTCGACTTCAAGGCATCCCCTTGAGGGCTCTTTCGCATTGCGGTTTTCGCAACGGGAAAAGTCCCAAGGATTCCTTGAGCTTGAGTTTGAGTCGAGGAACGTTTGTGAGTGCGGACTTAAGTCTGCGTGTATATGTTATGAGAGCTCATTAGTTTGTACTAGACGAGATAGAAAAAGTCGAGAGAAAGGCAGGCTGGTTAACCTGAATTGTAGCATCAGGCTTGCCGCCCTGCTCTAAGGGCAGATGGATTGGAGAAGAAAGATGAGGAGGAACGCCAAGAGAAAAGTAGATCCTTGTCAAAAGAGTCAGTGCTAGAATGGCAACATGATCTGTCGTCACTTAGAAAATCAGTGAATGCCTTATTGAACTTTTTGCGTGGTAGTGGTCTATTTAATAAGCTATAGCCTATCCGCTTCTTCTTCGTTTGTTTTTTTTTTTTGCACTAGACAAATTTATTAACCGCATTAGCGGAGAATTGACAGCAGAAGCCCCTGCAAACCAGGAAGTGATAGGAACAGAAAGATTTTTTTTTGAAATTGGACACTGGGAACTTACGCAGACTATTTATTGACTCGTCACTTTTTTTCCTCCGCACAAATGACATTCTGTCAAAAAAAAAAAAAAAGGCAGAACTTCCTATTGCTGCAGGGATTCCGAAGCCCGACTGCGCAGCCCTATAGGCGTGGTTTCAACGTAGATTTCTGCATGGTTTCAACAGACTTCTGCGGAAAACTGTCGACAAACTGCAAAAAAGAAAGAGAGAAATAAAACACAGAAACAATCACCACATAAAGCGTGCCTTTAGAAAATTTTGGAGCTCCCGTTGATTGGATACATTTCTTGAAAAAAAAAAGGAGGAGAAATGTTGACGTTTATTCTTGCACAGTTTTATGGCCAGTATACTGAAGCCAGAATGATTACATCATGACTTCGAAGAAAGCTGGCCCTTTTAAAACAGAGAGGGCAGAACAGCACGCCTAGACGACGACAGGTTTCATAAACTTTTCGACGTCTTTTAACGAAATTACAGTCTCTCAAGACCGCGAAGGATGTTAGTGGCGTGACAAATTGTTAAAAAGAAAACGTTTCTAACAAAATTCTACCATCGTCTTCAGATTGATCGAAAATAAAGTCGTAACAGTGAATGGCTAACGATGACCAATAGTTAGCCAAAGCTATAGTCCTGCTATTGTGCGAGTGTACCCAATGGGTGTGTAAATTACTATAGGGTCACCTCTAATTCGTCTCTCGTTCCGATTGTCTTCGAAACGCTACACAAAGCGAACGCCTTGAAGGAAGTGACGTCATAAAACGAGACAAGCCAACCGCTATACAACTCCTTCTAGAAACGTCACGAGAAGCGTGTAAGCGGAGGCGTAAGCTCTTCGGCAAAAGAGAGGAAACAGTGAAAGAGGAAGCCAAGAAGAAACGGTGAAAAAAAAACCTGTTTCCACCCCGCCTCTCGCATTATTTCCACTGACGGCTGTACTTACGCCTGATGTACTCGCATCTAGTCGTAAGTTATTCTCTCAGGCTCCTGCTGATGTTTTGTTTTGTTTTCTTTCTTTTCTATGTATTGTCTTCCGCGCACCGTTATTTCTTTCTTCCACGGAATGGTCACTCATCAGATGCCGTTCGCATACACAAAGCCCGCTCCAACTGTGGTACATATCGCGTCAACTTCTCTTCTTACACAATGCGGCATAAACAAGGACCGCCTTTGTTCTGGCCCGACCGGCTTCATCCGTTATACAGGCGCCGCCGCATTACGCGGCTGCTGTATATGGTGAGTTCTTAGTGGCGACCACTGGCGCCCCGCCCCGTCTGGGCGCCGTGGTCTCACGGTTGGCTGAGCCACGTGTGTACGGCGTCACGTGTGTTAAGAAATGACTGTCAGGGAAAATAAATTCGTTTGCAAATGAACAGTAAAATCACAGCGGAACTCGGCAAACGAAGCTTGACTCAATGAGTGTGCGATGTGAAATGTACTTTACACACGCACGCACGCACGCACACACACACACACACACACGCACGGACGCACGGACGCACGGACGCACGGACGCATGCCGCTGGTTCACCTAAAATCAAGAAGGCAACCCACGGGTGGAAAGCACAAATTAAGATTTATTCATAGACGCAAACAGCGATCAAGAAAGAATTGGATCAGCCTCAATCATTATTCCAGTGACAAACGCCCGAGCCTACCATTTCGATCTTGCTCTTTAACCATCTGTCCAGTGTGCTTGCATGTCATTATTTATCAATTTGGCCAATGAGGAAAAAGAAAAGTGACTGTTACCGGATAAAACAAGGACCCGAGCTCCTTTTTTGTTCGTCTTGCATAAGTCATTTAACGTCACGTCCTAATTCATACAGCGACGCGCTCAGGCCATCCCTGGCGTATAACTCTTTGAAAAAGAGCCCTTAGATAACTGGCGCTCGCTCGGGTGACCTGTCCGTCGAAGCGCGGCCCAAAGCCGACGACCGAGCCGACAGCGGTGCGCTTGCGTGACCCGATTACACCCGGGGCTTTATTTTCGGTTGCCCGGCCCCGAGGTATACGTACGCGGGTCAGGTCCTGTGACTTTAACAACGCCAGCCTGATCCTGAATGGAAGGTGCACAGCGTGCCGAAGGAATCCGGTGGATTGACTCGAGAGCTTCCGCTCTTTGGAGCAGTGCGTCGTCTGCTTCCGTTGTGAAAGAAACTCTTTCCTTCGGAGAGTTCGACGCGTCCGAGAAGCTCGAAGATGAGTTTTGGAGCAGGGCCCAAAAGTTAAAGGGACACTAAAGAAAAGAATAAATTTTTTCTCGTGCTAAAGAATCACTCTTTCCCAATTCCAATGTCCCCACAGTGGCCGGGAAAACACGTTTAACAAGCGAGAAAACGTGCAAGAATAAAGATGTGGGTGGCGACCCCACATAGGAATTCCCGCAGCAAATGTCGCGACGTCACAAATTTTGACGGCGTCTGTTAGGTCATACGTTGTTCCTGGCCAGTAAAAATGAAGTACGTTTTGCTCTGCGGGGGCAATATACAAAACAACAACGATTTATAGGAAACTTCGTTCCGCCGATGTCTCTAAAATACTAAACGCGTAATTTGAAATGCGTGACGTCACGCCTGGAGATCATTGCGGGAAACTTTAAAAAGACACCTTGACCTTGATTTTATCTCTTTTACTGATAAACCCACGACGGTCAAATTAACTACGAAATAGTCCTCATCGTACAATTCGTCAATTTCAACCAATTCATTAGATGCCTCCTTACTGAAAACTACTTTTCTTGTATTAGTAAATTACTCTTCCTCAATACCAATAATGCAACGCGTGCTGCGAAGAGACTCTTGGTATTCGAGAAGAAGCGCTAATGAAGAAAATTTGAGTGGTGAGACACTGGGGACGCTATCAGGAAATTCACGCGCCATTCGCCACGACATCATAAATTTAGTCGCTCACTACTAGAGCCTAAGTAAATCTGAATTGCTAAAAATGAAGTGCATTGTATTCTGGAAGAACTGGAGTCTGAAAATACGAAGTTTCAGAAAACTTCCGTGAGTCAATGTGGTCGAAATCCGCGACGTGACCATCGGAGATTTCTGCGGGAATTTAAAGATTGAAACGTACGAAGCGGATTTTCTCGCTTGATAATCAGCCCATGGTGGTGAAATCGATGACACTAAAATTTGGAGACTACGATTTTTATTTGAAACTGATATATGGTTTCACTTTTCCTAACACCTCCAGCCCGATTCTTAATGGAGCTTACTGTTTACAGCCTCCGGTTGACTTAAACGTAAGCATGCACTCTTTGGAGCAGCCCATGTCGTATTCTTTCTTTATGAAGACAACCCTTTGCTTCGGTGAGTTGGAAGCGTCTCGGACGACGACGGGTATAAAGTTGGGCTCGAATTCTCCGCGCATTGCAAACTTTAGGGATCGCGGGTATATGGCAGAGCCCCTGTTTAGGCGTATACGAGGCCTCTTAGAAAAGTATCCGATCTTTGGTGGAAGAATAGAAAAAAAAAAAAAACTAGCATAATTGGAGCGTTAGAAACCTGATCCCTCTTAAAGTGGTCGGGACTCCACAAACTTCTCCAAGCATTGCTGCCATTGTTGGAATTAAGCATTCTGAGAAGGCCTCTTTTGGCACGGAGTTTAGCTCGACTGTCGGTGCTGCCATAATGTCATCCCATCCGAAATCGTTCTCCTTTTAATGGCCTCTTGAGTATGGCAGCTAGAGCTAGTTGGTATGACATTACGATATATTTATAGCGCGAGAACATAACGACGACACCGAGACAAGAAGGACACGAAGGACACGAAGTACACTTTAGTGTTCATGTCCTATTGTCTCGGTGTCGTCGTTCTGTTCTCGCGCTATAACTATCGTCACGTCCTCTTGAGGTTGGGAAAAAGCCACAAGTCACACGGGGCCATATCAGGGGAGTAAGAAGCTTGTTGAACCACAGTAGTCTGACTTTTCGCCAAAAAAAAAAGTCTGAACCAAGTGTGGGGAATGTGCAGGAGCGTTGTCGCGATGGGTGCACCAGGTTCTCCTTGACCACAACTCGTGGCTCTTGCTCCGCCCAATATCACACAGCCGACGCAGGACATCCCTGTAATGCTCTCTGGTGATTGTTTAACCCGGTGATGCGTACTCATGGTGTAACAAACCGCGGGAGTCAAAGAAAGCACTCAGCATGACTTTTACGTTGCTGAACACTTGGTGGGCCTTGTTTGGTCTTGGTGACATGGAATGCTTCCACCGTGACGATTGGCGTTTGGTTTCCGAGTCATAGCCATACAACCAAGACTCGTAACCAGTGATAATGGTGTTCATATAATGTGTTGATAATGGTTACTGTTTGCGAAATCCAGCATGTCCTGTGAGACTTCAACACGAAGTGTGGCAGCTTGGGCTAGTTGGAATGACATGACGATAGTTATAGCGCGAAAACAAAACGACGACACAGAGACAAGAAGGACACGTGTTTTTCGTGTCCTTCTTGACTCTGTGTCGTCGTTTTGTTCTCGCGCTATAACTATCTTCAACACGAAGTTTCTTTTGCTCCACTGCGAGCGATTCCGGCACGAATTCCACCGCAACGCTCTTCAAGGACAAATATTCGGTCATAAGCGAATGTGCAGAGATAGCGCTGATGCCCACCTCTTTCGCCATTTCCCGGATAGTTGCACGGCGGTTCCGCTTCACCATAGCGTTCACATCGGCAATGACTTGGTCATTTCGGCATCTTTATGGCCGACCGGAGCGTGGCTCGCTATCCACCGATGTGCGGCCGTCTTTAAACCGGTTGTACCACTCCTTAATCTGTGTGCGGCTCGTAGCTTCGTCACCGATAGTTGCCTTGATCTTCCGAGTGATTTCCACTTCGCTGTCACCCAGTTTCTGGCAAAGTTTGATGCGGTAGCGCTGTGCCCGTGACTCCGTCATTTTCCTAGCAAAGAAAAACTGGCGAGAGCATTGCACACTACCTCACTCAAACGCTGCGCCTCGGCGACTGACGCTATTGGCAGGCGGGAAAAAAATTCACGTGCGCGTGCGAAGGTTCAAGGTCGGCTGATGCAAGCGCGCTTGCTTCATATCCATCGGGGGCTTGCAAAAAAAAAAAAAAAAGTCACAGTTTCGCCAAAAGGGCGAAGCAAAGAATGCGATAGCAACATATTTTACGAAGCAAGGCTAGCATTTTTAGGCGCAATAATAATTGTAGTAAACATGCGCTTGCTAAGTAACCAAGTTTCCTGCAGCGCCATCACAGTATACATGGCTTTGATATACGAAGTGAGGCTGGCAGTCAACTCATTTAGATCCGATCTCACGTGAAAGGGCACTTCCCCAATTTTACACTTTATGCGCATGCGTTTGCACGGTTATCGGAAATTCAAGACACTCCAAAGAGCGTTTCGTGACCCGGCACCGCCATTGACATAGAAAGCGCAGTGCCACGCCCTTTTCGCGGCGCGCGCCAGTCTCTTCCTGCTTTCTCGCCGGGAAGTCCGTCACTGCGAAGCGCACTGCTGCAGCCGCATTTCTGCCGACTGCACTGTTACGTCACTATCGTCTCCCTACTTTGCCAAGCGCTGCGCCGCGCGGCTCTTTCCCGGCAGGGTGCCTCCCGGTCCCGTGGGCCCGCCAAAATGCTCCCCGACGCCATTTCGAAACCGAAGTTTATCGCGCACCGTCTTCTCCTTTTCCTCCCCAACCGGGATAACTCTTTCCCCCACTGGAGCTGCAGCGCCACCTAGAAGGAATCCTCCGTCCGTGGAAGGGCGCTGTCTAGACCTTGAGGGGAAAACGGGAGACGTGTTCAGGAGGAAAGCGCCTTTGGTTTGGGTGAGTGGGACAACCGGGAGCACGTTTCACCCTCAACGTTGCGCGCCAGGCTATCCCTCTCTCCCCCGACTGACGATCCCTCGCTCCTAAGAGTTCCTTTCCTCCTCATCGAGACTCCCGTTTTCCCTAAATGTTCCAGACGATGCCCTTACCTAAACGAGCGCTTCGACCCTCCGTCCTGTCTCCTTTTGAACAGATGTCGTTCTCCTCTACTCTCACCCCTTGGCTCGGCGCCCCTGAAACACCGCGGAGAGGGATCGAGTTGACTTTGAAACTTGGGACAGTTACTAGGGGACTCGAGCGCTTTGTGTGTTAATAAACCATGCCCTACTACCTCAACAACCAAGTACCGCGCAGCTTACCGCAAAAGTACATGGGACAATTGCCTCACCAAAAAACCTGAATACTTAATTCTGTTCAAGTATGATGCTCATAATTTAATCAATAGCTCGGCAGGTAGCAAGCTCTTCTACGCACCGAGCTAATAACGAGGGGCTATGTTCCCCTTCTAAGCGGTAATTGCCCCTTTTTATTCTTTTGTTCTCACTGGTCATGTGTGCCGTAAACCTTTCTTGCTGTGTGTAGTTCAAAGAGCCGCACCGTCTACGCTTCACCATTTCGCAGTACTTTTGTTGGTTCAGAGGCAGTTTTTCGTCACTTGATTAGGCATAACTTTTTCTTATTTAGACAAGAGCTTAGTCATCTTTATTCTATTCCTTTATTGTTATCTGCTGCTTCGGTTGCTGTCATCCAGTTCTGATACTACTACTACTACTACTACTACTACTACTACTACTACTACTACTACTACTACTACTACTACTACTGAAGTAGAGCAGAAGTTCTCAAGCACGCTGATGCCAGAGAACCATGCTAAGTTACATTAAGTGGCAAGGAAACCCGCCCTCCCCTTTTTTCCGGGATCGGAGGGGGGGGGGGGGTTCCTTGTGCTATCCTTTTTATACCTTCCGACTTTCTGCGTACGCTAGCGGCACCTATCTTCAAATAGCCGAAATGCGCATAGTAGTAATATTAGGGACATAATTTTCCATATAAGTCCATATAAGGCCCCGACATTTAAGCCCCCACGCGTCCCATGTTCTGAGTCTGGCTGGCTAGAAACTACTGGCGGGACTTATTGTGCAGTTCACGCGTTTTTGTTACGCCCTTGCAAGTAGATGCACTTATTGACGCTCGGGCGTGAATAATGGAGGTTGCCTAGATCGATCACACCTCGGTATCGCCATCCAAGTGAGTTGAGTGGGTGATTGCGGAACCAGGGAAAATTTATCAGTGACTCGTGGAACCCCGAGGAGGGGCTTGCGGAAGCCCCTTTGAAAACCCCTGAAGTACCGAATCAGGATAGCTGGTTTACGTTCTTCGTAAAGACTATTTAGCTGAGCTAAGAAACGGACAAAGGAAAACTTAGAAGAACGACTTCGCAAGTCCAGTATACCTCACTTTTCTTTGTCCGTGTCTGTCAGTGCGGTTAAAAAGCCTTTAGGATGATACCACTGCTGCTACTGGAAACGAAGTTGTTTCTCTCCTGCTCTCGCTCTCAGCTGCTACTGGTATTGCTACCACAACTGATATTGCCACTACACTGTAACTGCTACTGCTGTCACTACCACTACTGCAAATCTTCACCAGTACTAGTGTTGCTTCTGGCAGCGTACTACAACCCTCGCCCCACTGAAGTCGCCCAAGAGAATACAACGTTGTTTTTGCGCTTGTTCGTCACATGAGTCCATGACAGTGTGCCCAAACACAAGAGTGATTCGCATGTATATATACTGTGTGCGCCCCATCTTTTTTACCATTTTTTACGCATTACCACATCTGCAGCGCCAGTCACGTAATCACGAGTGTTTGCACGGCCTTCGATATCGGAAGCATCGGAAGCTGTCTGCACTTCACATAGCTTTAGCAAAGCGACGATGTCGTGGAATCATGATATTACGTGAAGTCAAAGTGATGTCACGAAGAGGTCACAAGTTTTGGTGACCTGCGACGTCGTATGGTCAAAATAGTTTGTAATTATTTATGTTGACACCAACGATCACTTTTCGTGTTCGGTGGGGCATCTAAGACGTGTTCCTTAATGGTGCAACGCAACGGGGACGTCATATTAACGTGACGTAGCACCAGCATCAGCTACATTGACTCAAGATCAAAACAACGCCACTCAATTTTGTATTTGTATTTATTTTTTACCCCCAATCGCACATCGCTTTACAGAGGGGAATGGGATGCACAAAAAGAAAACTTTCACCAATAGCAAACATAGTAACATCAAAATAATAAAGATTACAATATGTGAAAATTTGATGTTAGGCAAACAATTGAATGTACGTGTAAGTATCATCAGAAACATGGGGGAGAGTGCAAAAATATATATGTACAATATATATTGCCGCTTGCTGCGTCACCTTTGTCCTGGGTACCTAGCCAGAACACTGCTCCTCCTGCAACATGCTAACCTCGCTCCTACTTCTTTGTCATAACTATGTCTTCGGGTGTTTCACTTATCTTTGCCCCTAGAACAACCTTTGCTTATTGTTAACCATCATAGGCGTGTACGGCTCTTTGTTAGGACGTAGACCTCCCCCCTGCCCCCCCTCCTGAAATAAAGAAAAGTCTAAAAGGAAAGCTTCACAATGAATGCATGCAAAATATAGGGATGACTATCTCTTGAAGACGGCCTGCTTTTAGTCCTTGACTTTCCAGGCACAAAGCTGTGACGTAAACCGTTCTTGGTGCTTAATACCAGGACTCTTCGGCTATCATCAACGACAAAGATTTTTTCGGTCATAACCCCGTACTCTAAACAATGACCGGACAGGCCCTACTAAATAAGGTATGAACAGACTAGGCAGACAGGTAGCAGCCTCTGTCCCTAATTTTGTGTGCGCGCCTGTGTTAACCATTATCGCACGTCCCGAAGAAGCCCAGTTTTACCATCTTCTTTTCGGGGTGGTTATTGAAAGGAAAATTACTGAATGCCACCATGCACATTCCGCGAAGCCGCGTTTTCTATTTTTTTTCTCCCAGTTGCGTCACGTGTCCGCGTACGTTGTACCGGGAGAGCACCCTCTCCCCCTCCACGTGTCCAAATTCTGCCCATGACGACAACATTTTTGCCGCTCCCGGGATGACTCAACCCACCGACCGACAGAGGGAGCACGTCGCGTCGAAACCCAAACGAGCGTCGATTTTGCGCAATCATCCACTCCCTCGCCCCTCCCAAGACTTCACTTGTTTCCCTACTGTTCTCCCCGATTCTTGCGCAAGGATTCCATTTTACGCTCTTCCCTCTCTCCTCATCTCCCCTAAAGAAAAGCGCGGCCCCGGGCCGCACACGGAGCGCTCCCTCTTTTCCCTCTCCCTTCCAGGAAAAAAATCGATCGGGGGCAGCCTCGTCGGCCGAGTTGGGAAAGGCCGTGCTCATGACGACAGCGCTACGTGCGGCGGTTTCTGACGTCATGTTCTGGAGGGTAAAAGGGAGGCGCGAAATCGACCGTGACGTCATGTGACGCTGCGTACTTCAAGAAATGGCCGCGGGTGGTCGCTGTATACGTTCTATCAATAAAACTCTAGAGCCGGAACGACCTTGAGACGATCTGTATAAACGGCTGCTGCTGTCATTATTTTGAGCCAGAGGATGTGCATCTTGTTCTGAGAAGGAGGGGGAGGGGGAATCACTAGGTGTGGCGTTGAAGTGCTGAAAAGTGAATGCTATTAAATGTTTACTGAAGGATTTGGAGAGTTCATTCGCCTGTGCTAGTCTGCGGGGAGGCCGATAGAGGGCAGGAGGTGGGAGTGGGGCGTAGGCTTCCAGTGTCAATTTTGTTTGCGCCCGCAGCATTGGTCTGTGTGTTCTAAGCTGGTCAAGAGATTTATCCGGCGTTCTACGAGGAGGTCTGGTTAAATACCGTCCTCTTTGTGTAAGTACAGATTACCTGTACAGCCCAGCAGGATGTGGGCTGTGTAAGCCTGTGCGTGCTAAACCGATGACAGGCTGTCTGTAAAAGTGCGTGTTACCAGTGTAAACTTACAGCATTCTGAGAAGTCTATGTTTGCAAACGTGTCGGGTCTGTGCCTTGACTTATTTTATTTTTTATTTATTGTCACTACAACCCTTACTGGCGTTTTAGTGTGGTGGAAAACACTTCTATCGTTCTGGTGGAGGTGACGAAGCTAGATGCATTTTCTGTTCTTCCTATACTGAGAGGAGTCAAAGCTACGCAGTAATTGTGGCAACGGGCTGTGTCAGTCAATCAAACATCCGAGCAGATCCTATTAAAGGAATCACTTTTGTGACGCATTTATTGAAGTGTTTCAAAAGTGCAAGCAACAGGAAACATGTCCCTCGGTAAAATGGAGCAAAAAAAAAATTGCGGCAGCTACGCTCATCTGGTGCAAAGATGAGAAAAAGTGGAAAGGACGTTGTGCTCCTCACGCTTCTTTTCCCTCCTCTTGCTGTGCTATACTGTACAAGACTATGATATCTCCCCGCTCATCCTTTGCCCCTGCAACCCCCACTTCCATTTCGCACCCCTTGTTATTATTATACATGGCCGTGCTTGCTCATCATGACTCCTCCTTTACCTCTTCCTCGCATGCCCCAAACGTGCGGACAGCTATGGACATCTGCCTGTGTGGTTAGCATTTTTGTACTTCAATACCTTTTCTGAGGCACGGTTAGAAACCGTCCCCGATTTAGCGCGACTGTCCCGAATTTTGTAGCGTCCCGAGTCATACAGCATCCCTACTTTTCACAGAGCATCCCGAGGGACAGCTGTATGTTTTGGATTCATTCCGGACCATCCACTTTGCAACGTTGTACGGTGGCTCTTAGATCGAGTCACACTGCGGAAAATTAAGTTCACACGCACGAAGCGATGTTGCGGTGGCTGCGAGGGGCTTTAGCCAGGGTCGTAGCCAATGTGTGGTACACCTCGCCCGCGCGGTAACCCCCCCCCCCCCCTCCTCTCCGAAACCCTTTCTAATACCATGGTGTATTAGAGCGCGAAATGGCCCTGGACTACTGCCAGCCCGGTCCTCAATTCGGAGCAAGCAGGTGCCCTCTCTCTTGCCCCCCCCAAAAAATTTTTGTCTACACTTCTGGCTTTAACCACTCTAGCTGAAAGTTCCCCGTGAATTGCGACATGTGCAAAATAGTCCATCACTCGTCGAGTGTCGTTTATGTGAGCACTCCTCAAAAAGACCAACAGCGCTTTTTTTTTTTTCGCACGGGCGCTGCTTTTGTACGGGTACATTTTTCGTCAAGAGCAATTGTTGCGAGCCCCGCGACGCCATCTGAAGCCCCACTTGAAGAGGCCGCAACAATTGGATTTCGCTGGCTCCGTAAACTACTGTGCAGCGCACCCGCACCGTCGCTTCCGTCTTCACTTTTTCCATTGAAGAATTGATAACCCTATTCTGAAGTCGTTTGAGGAACTGTGATTTCATGCTTCTGACTGTTTATACTCCACTGTTCGTATTCTTAGAAATCCGATGTCCCTATGTGTTCTATGTGTTGGGATGAAGCCTTTTTTCATGCATGAGTGGTATATGACAAGGGAAAGACGATGCAACCTAAGGACGTCAACATATATCCTATTTTACGATGCCGCTAGAAATATTTATGTTTTTTTCCTTTTTTGATGTATATGTAACGATATCGAAAAAAAAAACGAAGCCACATTATTTACGCACGTGCAACGTGACACTGTGTTTCATTGAACTTCTCATTATGGAGATTCGTTTTTCTCGGAACTTCGGACGACAAGAAATCCTTCCACTGGAAAGGCAGCCCACCACTGACGTCTCTTGCCTTCCCTTGTTTTGTCCAGGCTTGTTCGAAAGAACCAGCTCTTCCTCCGTATAATGCTTCCCTGAAGCCACAATTTTATGGGCTTTTTTGGGGACCTTACAGATCCGGTCCTTTTTATGTCATTAAGGATACGGAAGCTTTCCTTCGGACTTCCTGTCGCGAAAGAAGGCTTACACTAAAATAAATATTGACTGGCTGCGATGAAATGTTTTTATGAAAATATAGAAGACGATCTTATCTTTTTATCCGAGAGAATGCACCGACCTGTTTATCTAAGGATGTCCTCTGTCATAGGGGCTCTTTAAGTGGATTTCATCGCTATACGCACACAAATGGCGAGAAATGACGCCACTTACGTCACGACTACTCTCCGTTGTTTTGTATAGTTTTTTTTCACGCGTAATGCAAGAATATGATGAAGAATCTAAATTTACTGCAATGAGGCACTAATGTATCAGAACCCGGCTGCTGAGCCGAACGTCGCAGCTTTGATTTCGACAGCGGCGGTAGCGCATATCGATGGATCCGACACGCTAGAGATCCGTGTTTTGCGCAATGCCAGTGCATTTTAACGAACCCAAGGTAGTCGAAATTTCTGGAGTCCTACAGTAAGGCGTGAATCATGACCGTATGATTTTAGCGCGTAAAACTTCAGGTGCTGTAATTATGAACGAACGAATGAACGAACGGAATGAATGAATTAATGAATGAGTGAATGAATGAATGAATGAATGAATGTTTATTCTCAGTGAAACAGAAAAAAATGGGCTTCGAGCAAAGAGCAAGACTGGTAGCTTGAAAAGTGCACAAAGCCCGAATCATTAAGTAACACATTATTATCCGTCTTAAAACGCTATTGATAAATACCAGTTAAAATTCTCTCAGCACAAATGATTCGACACCCACGGAGCTTTTCTCTCAAATTCAGTTCCTCAGTCGTTTCTTAATTGGGTCATTAATTAAGTTCTCGCGTTTCTCGTCTGTGGTGGAACTTCTCAGGAGGAGTACGAGCTGTGACACAAAAATGTTTTTTTATACATGAAAGCACTAATTCACCGAAACCCGTCGCAGTGGTCTAGTGGCTATAAAGCACTTGGTTGCTGACCCGCACGTCGCCGGTTCGACGGGGGCAAAAATGCTCGAGTCCCGTCTGCTTAGATTTAGGTGCACGTTAAAGACCACTCTCCCCCACCCCCCACAGATACAGGTTGTCGAAATGTCCGGAACCCTCCACTACATCGTCTCTCATAATCATATGGTGCTTTTTGGACGTTAACCATGGTCAACAATTATTATTATCAACATTATTATTATTATTATTATTATTATTATTATTATTATTATTATTATTATTATTATTATTATTATTATTATTATTATTATTATTATTATTATTATTATTATTATTATTATTATTATTATTATTATTATTATTATTATTACTTCACCGGAACAGCGTCCTTTAACTCGTACTTAGCGCATTGTTTGCTTCCATATTTCGCACGCGGCGCTTCTAATCATGGTCGGTCATCCTAACCTTTCCTGGTACTCGCAAGGGAGTCATTCGCTCTCACTGGGAAATCTGCGAACCTCCTAGAAATCGATCGAGGACAAGGCCGAATGAAGGTTGCCCACCCAAACAGAAATATCGACCGCAGCCGCCCGTGAGTACGGATGACTAATACACTACTTTAGTATTTCTTGGCATGTCTATCGTCATTCTCCAAAAAAAAAAACTTACTGAGTAGTTTTATGAGAGAATGGAGAACTCCGAGCTCTTAGACCAGCTGGCTACCCTGTGGTGGGTTAATGGGAAACGCTGTGGAATAGAAAAATGGTGCAACCAGAAAACTTGTTAAGAAAGAATAGAAAAAGAATCTAGTATACGATTTTGACACAGCTCGAAGTATTATTTAACATGTTTCCCATCACAGTATAATTAAAAACATCAGAAATTACTATTTCACAGTAAATATATATCATTCTGTGGTACATTCATGTTCTGTTGCGCAACTCATTAGCTATTATTGCACGTTTACAAACATTGTACAGCTTCTTCGTACTCATCATCTTAATTCTCATATCTCTTTCCCACTCCCCTCTGTGATGTCTCTTACCCTGAAGGTATCATATAAATAAATAAATAAATAAATAAATAAATAAATAAAAAAATAAATAAATAAATAAATAAATAAATAAATAAATAAATAAATACACTTCTCAAGGATTGTCGTAGTAGCCAAATAGCGGAGAACTACTGCCATTTACAAAACTGTTTTTAAAGGCCATACAGAAGAGATATATTTATTCATGAGTTAGCCACCAGGGAACCTATTTAAAAGGAAATGAGAATTTTAAACCAATGACAATGGGTATGAGGAAACATATCCGTACGTATACACTGTACTATTCCCACATCTAAAAATTGTATCGGCGCCTATTTATTCACCTTTCTTGATCATAAAATAAACTTCACATATTTAAAAGTACTTGCACATGTGTCGACGCAGCGTGCAATGGAAAGAAAAATGGTAGGTGTAACCTTAAGAGACAAGAAGAGAGCAGAGTGGATTAGGGAACAAACGAGGGTTAAGGATATCGTAGCTGAAATCAAGAAGAAGAAATGGAGATGGGCCGGGCATGTAGCGCGTAGACAGGATAACCACTGGTGGTTAAGGCTAACTAACTGGATTCCCAGAGGAGGGAAGTGGGTTAGGGGGAGGCAGAAGGTTAGGTGGGCAGATGAGATTAAGAAGTTTGCGGGTATAAATTGGCAGCAGCAAGCACAGGACCGAGTTGACTGGCGGAACATGGGAGACGCCTTTGTCCTGCAGTGGACGTAGTCAGGCTGATGATGATGATGATGATGATGTTGATGATGATGATGATGATGCACATGTGTTTCCAATTTTTACGCAGAAATTGTGCTTTAAAGTATTTTACTGGTGTATTTGGATTTTATTAGAGAAAATAATATTGAAATTGTACTTCTAGAGCCGTCACAAAAAACACCAACAAGCTCAGCTCGGGTATGACACCACGTTTCTGTCTTGATTAAGCTCACTACCAAGAAGACTGTGAGAAGGATGACTGACACACGCATACCCCTTATTATTATTTTTTATTACAAAGGGCTTGACAATCTTCCGCGTTAGCCTATCTTTGTGTCTAAAATGATAGAGGTGTCTGAAAGTCCAGGCTGGCAAACACGTTCACGCCCCGCCGCGGTGGTCTAGTGGCTAAGGTGCTCGGCTGCTGACCCGCAGGTCGCGGGTTCGAATCCCGGCTGCGGCGGCTGCATCTCCGATGGAGGCGGAAATGCTGTAGGCCCGTGTGCTCAGATTTGGGTGCACGTTAAAGAACCCCAGGTGGTCGAAATTTCCGGAGCCCTCCACTACGGCGTCTCTCATAATCATATGGTGGTTTTGGGACGTTAAACCCCACAAATCAATCAATCAACCACGTTTACTGCAATGTAGCGCAAGCTACGAGTATAGGCCGTGCCTTTTAGCATACTGTGGTGCTCGCGAAGCACCGCAGCCCGATCGTCCAATATAGCTCCGCCCATCGATTATTGGCAAATGGCGCATATAAATACGCATCTTGCCGGGGCACGTTCAAAGACCGCATTTTCGTATACATTCAACGGCGCGGAGCTTATCGGGTACGATTACGACACCGCTACCACCACCAGCGAAATCCGTAGCTCATAACCTTTGCTCGAAGAGAATGAGAAACACAGCCCACAAGCACAATCGCTAGCGTACGAAGAAGGTCCTTTTTGGATGAGTACAGAAGATCATGACTGCAAGGTTGTTGCCAGATCTATTCGCTGTTTGACGCTGTATTATTATTATTATTATTATTATTATTATTATTATTATTATTATTATTATTATTATTGCGGGGAGATGACAAAAGAGGGGTGTATTTACGATCACAATCAACGTGATTGGGATAACAGCCAAGATAAGGCAAACAGGAGACAGCCTGTCCTCGTCTTAATATTATTAGTAGTAGTATTATTAGCAACATCAGTATTATAGGTCCTCTTCTTGATAATATTATCTGTAGTAATCGTACTTACAGTACACTCTTAGAAAAAAGTTAGTAAAAAGGTAGCAGCTGCAAGCAAACAGGTAGTAACTGCAGCGCTTACTACCTTTATCGGACTATTACTACCCTTTTGCAACCTGTTTACTACTACGTTAGTAAACAGTTACTAGCTGCAGCCATTACCAACTTTTTGTGACCGGTTTACTACCTATGTTAGCAAACAGTAACTGGAATGAAAGAGGTAGTAACTGCAACCGTCACTACCGTTCTTGCTCCGTTACTACCTTTTTGCGACCCGGCTGCTGACTATTTGATCCAAAACAGTGTGTGATTACGATTCTGATAATTTATGAGAGGAACCGTCTCGACATATCATCAATAAACGAAAAAATGATGCAGGAGATACCCATAGATCAAGAAAAAAATTGTTTTAAATTATGCAACCGTGATATGTAAACGTCATTCTGATTTTGCCGAAACGAAGAAGTACGAGTTAGCAAACCATAAGCAAGTGCTACACCCGTTGTAATATACAATTGCAACAAACTTGGTAAATTACAGATAATTAACAAGTGCAGCAGATCAATATAACAATTTGATTTGATTGATATGTATGGTTTAACGTCCCAAAACCACCATATGATTATGAGAGACGCCGTAGTGGAGGGCTCCGGAAATTTCGACCACCTGGGGTTCTTTAACGTGCACCCAAATCTGAGCACACGGGCCTACAACATTTCCGCCTCCATCGATCAATATAACAAGACGGTCACAATTAACCACTGCGGCGTTTCTCCAAGTATTATCGTTGTTTTGGCGCATCAAACCCCAAAAACTATTATTACCTTTTAACCGCTAATATACTAGCTGTGTAAAGCGTTCAAATGCACTGAGACTATGTTAATAAGTACGGTACCTTGTTTCGGCCACTATAAATAATGCCTTTTTGTGGTTCTTTTATAATAAATAGGTATGACGTATATTTTTTTTTTCTTTTACAAGCAAAGCTGATTGAAAGTCTTGTGCTACGTCCCGAAACGCGCGTAGTCAGGTAGTATGATATAGTGCTCCAGATTCACATTTGCTATAATCCATCCAGAAAGACAAGTGCTTCCCTGTTTTAGACAAGCATCTGCAAAGTAGGGGCTGTATATACCCCACGTGTACTTCATACTGCAGCGTAAAAAGATAGCGAACTGCTTAGGTCTATGTATTTTTCGCACTCATTGCAAGATTATCCGAACTTGCGTAGTAAGAGATATTGATTGACCAACATTAGCAATGAATAAAAACTATACCAAAATAAATGAACAGAGAAGTATCGCCTGCTCTTTTTTTTTAAATCTTTAAAAGTTACTACCATGGGTGGTAACGGCTAAGGTAGTAACAGTTAGTTATGCTGGTAGTTACAGCAAAGGTGGTAACTGTTACCACCCTCGCCGTTACTAACAGCGCTTACTACCAGGGTTGTAACATATGTGACAAACCGTTACTACCCCAAAGTTAGCAAGTACTACTACCTTTTTTCTGAGTGTGTATCTGCAGCCACCAAACCAGCGTCGTGCTTCACAAGTACGTCAGCAGTATCCTGAATCGTTTTCCAGAAGCGAATGGCGCGGTAAACGCTGCGCAAGAAAAAAAGGGGGGGGGGGGGGAGGACAGCTTTTCCTTTTTACGTCATCGCTTCCCGAAACATGGAGGCGAGCAAGGCCGGCGAAGGTCACGCGTGCTACTTTCCCTGGCGCTGCCCACATGAGTCATCAATTGCGAGTCACGCACAGTTTTTACTGCCGGCTACCAGATAACCCCCTCATCTATCTATCTATCTATCTATCTATCTATCTATCTATCTATCTATCTATCTATCTATCTATCTATCTATCTATCTATCTATCTATCTATCTATCTATCTATCTATCTGTCTGTCTGTCTGTCTGTCTGTCTGTCTGTCTGTCTGTCTGTCTGTCTGTCTGTCTGTCTGTCTGTTAGTTTTGAAAAAAAAAAGCAACCGGTCCGATCTGTGCTGCGTTGATATGCATGCCGATCACCGATCACGACAAGGTCTCCAAATCCTGGAGACATCCTTGAGAGGGTAATGTGAAGGACGCGCGAACGAGGACGTAGTGGTCTCACATAGCTATGCGGACATCCATGAATCACCCTAGCTTAGTCACGTTTGTTTGTCTCGTCCCAACCTCGGGACTTTTCCTGCCATTCCAGGCAGTCAACCAACCGGCCAATCGCCCGACCTACAGTCGTTGCTGCGGAAGCCACCGAACGTGACGCATTCACATTCAGGGGGCCATGCACGGCGCCCTGGAGAGTCCCGCTTATGACGTTCCTATTTTTCGCTCCCCATTCGGCCGGCGCCCCAGTTGCCTTTCCGCTTCCCTCAAAACCGTTTTCCGGCCGGCGGTGACGCCACACGCATGAAGCACACGGCGATCGACCCGGGACAGCCCCGCGATCACGGCTGCTCGATGAGAGAGAAAAACAGTTTAAGCGTGTCATCCTCAAATAATAGCACCTGCGGATATCACCGTTTGTCAAGACAGTTCTTGTTACCAGGTAAAATGTCCAATTAATTTCTGTTGACGTCATAGCTCCACTCACCTCAATACTACAACAAACAACAGTTGATGCCGCCTGTGCCTTTCTTGGCCTAGTACGTTCGTTGGATTCGTTTGGTTGTGCCTAAATAAGGTGTTAGAAGCACAAGCGCACGAATGGGGGATGCAGGTGCCCCTACACCCCTTTAATAGCTTGCCTTTGTACTACACTGGGATTCCAAGGGGCTCAGTGGGAGGGGGACGGGAAGAGCAGATTGCGGGGAGGAGGAAGGTTGGAAGGTGCTCTGTTGAAACTTGGTAAGTGAACTCTGCGCACGCCTGCGGTTAGTAGCTTTAAGGCAACTATTAACATGATATAGTTAAAGACCTCGTTTCTTAAAAATACCGGTTTCAGTGTCAGTGGTCGTGGGTCGACAGTAGGCGTTGAACGAGAGTGAAAATCTTGCATGGCAACGTATACACTCCCTCATGCAAACCCAGGTGCGAACATCAAAAAAAGTAGCTGAACACTCTCCTTCTACGTCAAAAAAACTTTCTGGCTACACCTCTCGATGCAAATGTGTGAACAAGGTTCATGCAGGTTTTCACGGAAGCTCACCACAGAAAATTACAACACTAATTCCTTAGTCAAGCGAACGTACTAAACGTCTATCTTCCGCCCCTACCCCATACTCCGCAAGCCAGTGGCTTAGCCAGGGGGTGGAACACTGGGCCCATGCCACCCCACCCCACTCCAACCGCCGAAATTTTTTTGCCGTGGCTTACAGAACAACAAATGACCAATTTAAGGTGTCCCCCTTCCAAATCAAACAGGTGCCCCCTCCTCTCTTAAATTGTTTTTTTTTCTTTCCTATGGCGTGCAGAGCGATAAATGACTGAATTACCATTTGAAGGAGGTGTGCCCCTTTCCCCCGAAATCAAGTAGGCACCCCCCCCCCCCCCTCGCCACCCCAGATAATTTTCTTCGCCATGGCGCACAGAGCCAAAAGTGACCATTTCAAAGAAGTGCCTCCCTTTTCCCCGAAATCAAATATGTGACCCGAAAAAAAAAATTCCGCCCTCAAGTTGGCGTTCTCGCCGCTATCTCGAGATCGCGCACTCTCTCGTTCCGTCCTTAACCAGACTATACCCAGACGCCGGGAAAGCCGCGCCGAAACGGGCACTACATGTACATTGTAGCAACGCCTGGCGAGACGCTTCGCCCGTCTGCACGGCTTCGCATCTCCGTCAGCGAGGCGGGCCGAGCGCTGCCGGCGCCGCATCGGCAGTTGCGTGCATCGCTCGCATTTAGAACGTTGCGTTTACCCTAAATATGCGTAAAGTCAAAGAAAAAAAAAGTGGCAAAATGCGCCCAAAGATGGTTCTACCAGTTATACGGGAGCATTTGCACGCGTGCAGTGCCTATCTTGTTTAACGGTATTTAGTACAGAGTTGCCAATTTCGGTCATGACAGGCGAATTTCCCGTTAATTCTTCGCGGAAACACTTGTAGAATTTCGCGGTCGCTTGTCGCGTTTTTGGGGCTCCTCTGTAATTTTTTTAAACAAATACGGTTATATTAGTTATCGTCACGTTCCCTAATGGCGTGTTTGTTATCCACTAATAGTGCGTTAATCAAGGACTTGGAGTTGTGGAGCGTTCAATTCAAACATGCGTTGGGGTAGTCAACTAATAACGTTAATCATTAACTGGCGAACGCACATTCAACCTAATGGAGCCTATACTGGAGAGATTGTCAAAAAGTCAACGCGTGCTTTCGTTCATAGCGGAGCATAGTTTCGGTGTACAAAAAAAAAATGAAGTGACTTTTTCAGCTTCTTTTCGTACTTGAGTGACATTTTTTTTTATTATTAAAATAGATATATTTTGTAGAATGAGAACATTCATGAAACTTCAGCTTTTTTTTTTGTAGTTGGTCGTGAAGGTCACGGAGCTTTCTCGTGACTTACTTTATGACGATTACTTGCTTGGTAGCTAGGCAGCATCTGGTAACACTGGTCTTCGCAGTTATTGGTGTGTGCGTGGTTCTTAGTTAGGAGGATCGAAGATTTAACACAGCGCCTCACCCCGACTTTCATCGATAACGCCACGTGGATGCATAACAAAAATGAAGCGGTCACCTGCATCTCACGAAGGCCTATAGCCTCCTATTTTCCGGTGGCGAATGTAGCAATACAGCATTTCTGAGAATGAAAAATCAGGGGTTGTCGTCAGAAGCTTTTATAGCCATAAACCCCACACAGGGTAGCCAGCCGGTCTGAGAACTGGCTAACCTCCCTGTCCTTCCTCATTTATTCCTCCTCCTCCTCCACGCGTCAAAATCATTGCGGCACAAGGCGTACTAAGTCAAAGTATAAAGTAAACTGGACTTTGTACTTCCATTATTGATATACAGGATGTACAGGGTAGGTTCCGTGTAACGCGGGAGGCTCTATGACACGCTGTGCTCTGAGGCAGCTATGGAGCTGCCATGCCCCTTGTCACGTGATCATAGAGGGCGGTGGCGAGCTTTAGTCTGTGCGTAGCCCGCGTGCTGTGACGTCGGTACAAGTGTCTCAGTATGTCGACGGCACCTACCAATGTTTACAAACATGGAATAGGTCCACACGCATATATCTATGTGAGCCTACTGAGAATACCGTGTTCTTCGTTCTGCACGAAATTGCGGTCGAGAAAACGCGCGTAGGAGACGATATGACGAAGAAGAAGAGGAAGAGGGAGGAGGGGTGAGTTTACGAGGAAGAAAGCGCGCAGAAACATAGCGGCTGCTTCTGCCGCTTCCTCGTGTTTATATTGGCACCGGAGATGCCGGGGATACCCGTCAGAGACAGACGCTTTCCCAACAACGTTCTTCTTTCGGGGCTCGCCGGGGCCATAGCGAGTGTGTAAAAAGGCCTTGAGCGAACAGCGTGCGACAAATATCGCGCGAGATCCTTCTGTGATCTGAAAGACTCATGTTTGTTGTGCAACACCTCCTCCTAAAAACTACATGCCTGTCACAATATAGCGACAAGAGCTAATGACACCGAGCCCTCTCGTATCTCCCTGTCATATTAAACGCTATAGGGCGCCACTAGAGGCGCTGACATCTGACGCATGGTAAGTGTGTAAGTGTGTCTGCGGGCGCCTACACCAGCACACTGAGGCAAGACAGATATAATAATTAGAGGTATGTTCATTAATACCAGGAGCACACTACATTGATATAAGAAATCAATAGGCACTGGAGGAGAATATCTTATATGAAGCACAAGTATTGTTAACATGGTGAAAGCTTTGCCAGCTCAAACAAAAGCCCGGGAAACGTTCAGCACATTACCCTAGAATGCAGGAATGTAGAAAACCACACGGTGCGTTGTACATTCGCCTAAGACGATTCGAAGGCTAAAGCTGTCTCTTTAAGAGCGAAGCTCTTGAAGCGAGAGGTAAATTGACGTCCACCATCCGCAAAAGACCCTCTGCGCCTTTAGAGTACTCGCGAATGCGCCAAAGTCAGACCTCTTCGTGCCCTCCTTGCCTATCATCTACGTCACGACACTACGACGGAGTTGTAGCACTTTCGGGAAACGCGAGAAGCATGGAGGGATGGATTACACTGACAAGTGCGTAGCAATGTGCATTTCTGAAAACTTGTCCTCCGCGCCCATCGCACTTTGATGACGTCACCGAGGAGTGGAGAGGCCTTAGCTACGTCAGAGGGTGTTGAGTCTCTGCGTCGACTTTGCCCGGCGAGGCGCAAGCCTATGTATGAGCAATGAAAGGCCCGCGCTCTTGCCGGAGGGCACAGCCATCTTTCCACCTTTGTTTCTGGCGCTGGACTTTGAAAGCTCTCGTAAGGACTGTGACAGCCTTCAGTTCAACTCTAGTCGGCCTTTCGCCAAGGAAATGCCTAACGTCAGCCAAGGAGGTCATGTTAAGCTCCTCAGCTCAACCAGCTTCCCTTAAGCTTTACACAGCAAGTGTCTCTTTTTTTTTTTTTTGCTTTCTCGGTAGATTGCACTGACAATGATTGTACGTTCGGTTGTCGCGTGCTGTAGAGCTCTCCTTGGCAGCAGAGATAACAAGAACATTTTCTAAAATCAGCGATCAATCAAGCCGCTTGAAGTGAAAGCTAATATTGATTTTTTTTTATACGAAACACGAACTTGTGACGTTCGTAGTGTTCCGTACACTGAACCAAGTCATGACTAAACGGCGATGAAGATGAAGAGAAGATGACCAAGAACCCGGAAATAAGAGTTAAATGGTTAAATGCTAAAGGAAAAGAAGAAAAAAAACATGTGCTGTCATGTATCCTCAATAAACTATTCAAGGCGCACTGCTTTTGTAGACATTTACAATGCGAATGTTCGTATAACCGGACAGTGCTTCCTAATCGATCAACGAAGGAGCGTCGAGAGCCTAGATAACAAGACCGAAGCCCATTGCCATGACAATATTTGGCCACGTTAGCACACATGTGCCCGGGTTTCCGATGCAAGATACAAAGCAAGCACACATGCAGATAGATCTGATGCGCACACTAATGCGTAACTATCAGTGTCTTAGATGCCGTCTAGTTGTTCTCATGAGGCGTGTGAACTGCCTCGGCAACAAACAAAAAAGGGTCGGCTAAAAGAGCATTTCGATGTCAAAGGTCTAATTGCAGTGCTTAATGTAAAACGGACTTATATTGGGCTGATGTCCCTTTAGCCAGATGTTCTTTCTTTCAGCGCACGATGTTTTTCCTGAAGAACTCCTAGTTGTCTATGCGAGAGAGCCAAGGGCCTGTTGCCATGGCGACAGCCTTTCAAGGGCGGAAAAATGAGCCCTCCGGGTTTGTTGGCTGTGGGTGAACCCGCAAAACACACGGGCACGCTCAGCAGTGCATAAAAGAACGCGCTAACTTTAGTCGTAACGTCACATAGAGGGTGAACTCCCCTGGCAACAAACACCAGGGACTTGCTCCAACAGGGGCGACCGGTACAGCGGTCGTGTACCGTGGTGTTAGTCTCGAAAAGCTAACCAAAACGAAGGAAAGAGAAAAAAAGGTGATGCAGTTCAAAACACAAAATTATGTCATCCACCTGCCATCGTGTTTTTCTTTGTCGTGCGCACAACATTCGCTTCGAGCCAGCTGCGCTAACGCTTCAAAGAGAATGAAATAACAGCAAGACCTATCCGTTACACGTATTCCTTCCGCGTTCTTCTTTACCGGCTTGGTTCTGCCAACAACCCCACCAATGACGGGACCGTTGGCACGGCCTGAAGAAGGTGCACCGCACGTTATGTTTGCTTCGTCACGTTAACGGCGTCACCATTTCTAAACCCGTCCTCGCCAACCGGTGCCAAAGGAATAAGCAATTATAGGCGCCATGTGCGTGAGTACGAAACCAAAACTAAGCAAGAGTAGATTTGGCCTGTCTGTTACCGCACGGTGCACACTTGACGAGGTCAGACCGAGACGCGTTCGCATGGCAGCCCACCCCGGAAGCCGCAAGAATAGAAGCGTGGTTGAGAGTTTTCTCTAGTAGGAGTCTCAAGGGGGGTGTAACGTACTTGGGATTAATATCAAGTAACTCTGGGCGACCGGAACCCCTGATGGAGGCTCCTTAGTCGGAAACAGTCAATTAGTTAATAAAATAAACAGGTAGGAGCCAAGGATATAGCTCTCGCTCGACAGCTTGTAAAGCACCCCTAATTATTTTGGGGTGGTCAGTCAATTTGCGAGTTATCTTGCCTTGTTCTGAGGCCGACCTGAAGTTATCAGGACGGCAACCTGTTTGAGTAGATGCTCTTGTTTAAGGGCAGTTAATCTAATGACGTATGGAACGAAACATGTAGAAACTTGAGGTGCCCGGTGGCAGGTGTGGGAGTTCTTCTAAAGCGCTATTGCATTTAAGGCGTCTAGAAAAGTTATAGGGTGGACTAGTTGGTGTTTACCATCTTCAAAAGTGCGCTTCGTACATACGGACACGAGACGAAAAAAAACACACACACACACACAGTACAAGACGCAACGAGCGCAATTGAGATCGTTGCGTCCTGTACTGAGTTTTCTTTTTATCCCGCGTCTGTTTTACGAAGTACACGTTTGAATATTGCAACGTGGTCGAGATGTTGACGTAGAAAACAGTCGGCAAGTGAGTTCCCTCCAATGGCCGGCTTGCCATTGGAGGGACTCCAATGGCAAGCCGGCCATAGACTCACACGCTTCTTCTCTCCGGATCCTCGCACGATGACCCTCAGAATTTGGGCTGCTCCTTCGGCTGGTGAAACAGGTAGGCTGTGCAGGTGTTGTCATAGCGAGGGCTTGCTTCGTCGTTGTAGCTCGTGTGTAGTCTTCTAGGGGTCCAAATTGGGGGGGGGAGGTGGTTAGTAGTTCCTTCGGTCTGCGACTGGCTCTACTGTCACTGAGGATGACGGTGTCCTCTTCGCGATGTTGGCTGTGCTCACGGCTTGAGGGGTGGGGGGGGGGGGGGGGCTATGGAACATGGGCCGGAAGCACCTCCACCAGATGTCACATATAGTCGTGACGTCGACGTAGGGAACAGTCGGCAAGTCAAAGAGAGGATTCTTTATTTGGCCGAGCTCGTGGCCGGGAAACTGAAGGTCAGACTACAGCAATACAAACTCGCCCTGATAACGGTGAACCCAGCGTCGGCTGTCGATGAACTGACAAGCGGTGCAGCTCGTCGGCATTTATACATGTGCCGTCGAATATTTCAGCGTTATCGCTAGCAGCCACATATGTTCGAAAACAATTCGTAATGTTCGAGTTGTGCGCGTAATCTTAACAAGGTTGTCTACCACAGATCATCTCGAACACTGCAGGCGCAGTTTACGCTGAGAACTATAACTTAACGGGGCGATTACAAAACATAAGGATGGAATGTGTCATAATGACTTGTATATAAAACAGATGTGACATATGCCGATTGGAGCCTGTATGTTCTCTACAGGTCAGCAAGCAAAAGTGGAACTCACTCATTTTTTCCAAATAAAAGTGTATTGAGATCTTGGTCTCACTTGGACTCGTACTCACGAAAACTTTCCTGAGCCGACCTAACTCGAACCCACACGTACGGAAATTCTCGTCCAGCAGGCTCACACTGATTCAAACTCACGAAAATATTACTCACCCAGACTCAGTAACTCAGGCTCACGGCTTGAGTCCGAGTGAGTCGACTAACGGGTGAGTTTGCCGACCTATGAATATTGCACCAAATAATAGGGAGCACATCACAAAAAGTGTACACGACCGCCATTGTACACTTTTTGCAGCGACACAACGATGACATGAAGAGGGTGACGATGGTGAGTGTGGCGTTATACTATCACGATGGCGATGCCAATATAAACAACGCATAACGGCTACAAGTATGACAGTGACAGCGAGGTATGCGTTGACGGCGCGATGACATCGAAAGTAAACAAGGCAATGATGACAGCAATGATTGCATGACTGGGTCTCTTGCGAGAGTGTCGACGCCACCTCTGTGGTAAAGCAATGACACGTCGACAATGACAACAGGACCCCAGTAATGACTTTGATGACGGTGGCATGGTGACAAAAACGACGGCAGTAACGACGCCATAAGTATGAGAATGATACTAGCTACGACACCGTTATTATTATGATGCAATGACGTATGATAACAGCACCAAAGTGATGGTGACAGTGACCAGGACAGAATGATGGCAATGATAAGAGTTGCAACTGCATTATGGTGTTGTTGTTGTTGTTGATAATGATGATGATGATGATGGCGACGACGACGATAGTGACGACGACGACGACGACGACGACGACGATGATGATGATGATGATGATGATGTCACAATCGCGTAGATGATGATATCACCAGAACAACAATAAAAGTAACCAGAACAGAACGATGACGATGATTCCAGTGACGTGGACGTATGATAATAGTGATGACGGTGACGATAAGGAATATGATGATAGTGATGATACTGATACAGTGACGTGACGCCACGAGGGTGGCGGTGACAGAGACGATAGCGGAAAAAACAAAACATGTCGATTGCGGTGGTAACCCAACGATGTCAAGATTTAATCTATGGTAGATGCTGGCAAAGATCCCACTGAGTAACTTTTTGCATGAGAGCTTAAACTCGACGTGCGACGAGAGAAGAGACAGGTATGGTCACGGAAAGTTGGCCGTGTCATCACACTTCGCTGAAAATGTTTGCATAGACTCGAGAAGTTCGAGTCAACATGTCACAGGTTTGCATGCTAATAGTGTACAAACACTTCGTTGTACTAAGAAATAACAAACGTGGAATTACCAGTATGAATTTATATATTGTGCGTCTACTGTTATTATTCCGCGTTGATACCGATGGCTAACTCGTTTAATTAGCCGGAAGTTGCGTCACTGTTATCGCTACTCGACATCACCTTGATTCTGCAAGAGGATAAAAAAGGAACAAAGAAGAAGGAGGCGGAAGAGGAAAGAGGACGTGTGCGTGCTCTAACCGATATTTATTGTCAGTATAATTAACTGCCCAATTTGAACCACTGGGCTCGTAGTAAACATCGGTGCATGAGCTTGCCTCAGCCAAGATTTCAACGAGAAAGCTGAACAACCTTGAACTAAAAAAAGACAAGATGTTTTTCTCTACAGCTGCTTCCGCAGTTTACCTCTTTTCTTCTTCCTTGTTTTCCACCGCTTCCCTTAACCGTGGTTCTTTCTCTGTCGGTTATTCTCTTTTTATTTCTATCATATATCTCTCTCCTTTCATACACGCATGCTCCGAAAGTGTCCGAGCAAAGTGTGAGCTCAGAGACTCTCGGAATGTGCGTATATGAGGAGTGAAAGGGAGATATATACAGTTCTAGTTGCTTCCGCAGTATGTTCCTTCCTTCTTCCACGTTCCCTCCCTATTTCTGTCTCTCTCCTCTCATGCATGTATATTGCGAGTCTCTGAGCTTATACTTTTACTCCAACCGTTTTCTCAAGGTCCCCATCATGAGCCATATCCTTTCCTCTCTCGGACACTTTGTTTCAGCTCAAAATCCAAATTCGTTGCAAAAAAACAACAGAAAAAAACAAAAAGAAGCCCCGGCTTTTCCAAGCAAATTGTGCCGCTGCCCTATAGCCTGGAATATACGGGGAGAGTCAACACAGCCAGCAAGGAAGGCAGCCAGATCTCGCGCTCTTTATGTTTGTTGACAGACCCACGCAAAGCTCCTGCGAACCGGGCGCACGGATCGGTTCGGCTTCGGAAGTCAGGCGCACAGACCCAGACTCCTTCCTTCTGTCCAAGGCCGTGTTGATCTCCACGCAAGAAAAGCACACGACTTGAAGCTCCCGTGGGAAAAATGGCTTATCTTTCCTTACATACACTGTTCTTTCTTTGTTTTTGTTTTCTTTCTGTGTCTTGTGTTTTTCTATCCGTCATTTCCATCTGCGCAGTTTTCTGTACGTCCATTAGGTAGCCGCGAAACAAGAATGCTCAGCTGCTCGTTTTTTTTTATTTCCCTTGCGATTTACGGTAGTCTAGAAACATGCCCAGTCGCGACGGGCATAGATGTTTATTCATGACTGTCATCGTGCGTAATCATGCTCGCAGTTTACTTTTCCTTCTTTCCCCGTGTTATGTATTGGGTATAGCCACGAGCATAATATTATCGTCTTCTCCTCATCTTTCTTTCCCACAGCGGCGCAAGCGAGCCCGCCGGCATTGATACTGCGTAATGCAAGCTCGTAGTAGTAAATTGTGGCTAGGGGTTGTTAGGAACTTGGGTTGGATGGCATCCCACCGCTGCCACTACTGTTAGGATTCGAGTTTGATGGCATCCAATCGCTGCCACCACTGTTAGGAAATTGAGTTTGATGGCATCCAACCACTGATTGATTGATTGATTGATTGATTGATTGATTGATTGATTGATATGGGGGTTTTAACGTCCCAAAACCACCATATGATTATGAGAGACGCCGCAGTGGAAAGCTCCGGAATTTTCGACCACCGGGAGTTCTTTAACGTGCACCCAAATCCGAGCACACGGGCCTACGACATCCCGCCGCTGCCACCACTGTTAGGAATTCAGTGAAGTCTGTTTGACTGCTCGCTGCCCTCGGCTACCGCTACCATCGTGTTGCGATGGTAGCGGTAGCCGAGGGCAGCGAGCAGTCAAACAGACTTCACTGAAGCCTTCGCCCAGAGGCGAAATAGGGAGGCAATCGATGTGAAAACAGTAACAGGTAGGAACGTTTACTATAGCAGGTTATAGTTTTTGCAAAGCCGACCAGCATGACGAAGTCGGCTGGGGCGAAAATCCTCCAAACATCGGGCCGGCATGGCCTTAAATAACGTTTTGGTCTGTTCTGTCAGACCACTTCCCGGGGCTCGACGGAGGAGACGCAGCTTTCCCCGGAACGGCACGGTGGCTTTGCGGAGGAGGCGAAGCTTTTGCCGGAACTGCACGTGGCTCGGCGGCGTCTGCGTGTAAGGTGGCGCTGGGAGGCAAGGGGGGGGGGGGGGAGAGAGTTTGCCGGAACTGCGCTCGTTTTCGTGACAAGAAAGGCTCAGGCATAACAGGGTGGAACTACAGGGCAATACGTACATGGTGTTGCGCTATAGGCCCGCAAGTGGAAAAGCTGGTGCCCTCCTTCGGAATGCCGCGCTTGGTAGGATAAGCGACAGCACCGACGCACGCTGAAGACGAAATTTTAGAAGGGTGGCAGATCGGGCATGTTGGTACTCCATGATGAGAAACGTAATAGCGTGGAACAAACCACAAGGGAGGAAGCAAACAGAATGGGAAAAGGCAAGGATGTTAACGAGGAAGGCTTCCAGTTGGATACCTCACTCACACTGGCTGATTCGGGAAGGAGAATAGAGAGATGAGAAAGAAATAGGAGGGAAGAGAAGGAAAGACAGAAAAAAAGGGGAAGACGGTAAACTTACTCCAGCGTAGAACTCAAATAACCGCAAGTCAGGGGCATTCACACAAGCCTGTCTTCTTCAAATAACACAAGAGGGCTTTCACTGCCTTGCGGGCTGTCGAGAGATGTGTGCGGCGCTGTAAGAGCACCTGCACCGAAAGTGGCCGATCATCCATCCAGTCGCCGCAATGCGCTGGCATGCACTTGTCTCTTCTCTCTGAGGCAAATCGAGGGCAGTCACACACAAAAGGTGTTCGGTATTTTCGTCGGTGCCGCAAATATGGTATGCCGCGCTGTCAGTCTTCGATTAGCGTGGGACAAGAACGGAAGGGACGACGACAAGCGTTACTTTCAACTCGGCTTTTCTGTGAATAGGAGATGTGTATGAATGCAGGCTTTGGTTGCAGTGGCAAACAGAATGAAGACTAAAGGCAGACGTGTGTCAGTCATGCATCAACAAAAAGAACAGCGTCTGTATGAAAATGAAAAGTGAACAAAAACAAAAGAAAAAACGCCCACCAAAACTTCGAAAATAACCCGGCCGATGTCACGGCATGCGTGCACCCACACGAAATTTTAGACTGGCGTTGTAATTCATATTTAAAGTGTTAGGTTTCCCCGCTTTGGCTGTGCGCTTGACAGGGCTCGAAAGCACTGCAATATGCAGTCGCTGTATTTGAATGAGTTTCATACGCATAGGCGCACGTATGGCGGAGGGGCAGGGAAGGGGGAGGGGGTACGTTGTCATCCATGAGTGGAGCGCAGTGTCAGTCCTACATGCTGATATAATAGGCGAGGGGGGGGGGTGTCACTGTGACTCGGGGTGAGGGGTGAGAAATGAGCCCCAGCATTGACATAACAGGGGAGGGGGTGCTGCGACAAACCATCGCCCCCCCCCTCGCCCTATTGGAGTGCATATTATTGAACAGTCGTATTTTCGATTATTGCGTAACGATGCTCGTGTTGTTGTTTCTATAATGTCAGCAATAAGTCTACGAAATATATGAATCATTACTAAGAAAAAACAAATGAAGCAGGCTCTTCGCATGTGTGGAACTCCTGAAAGGTTATTATCTAGCCAGAAAAGTCTAGTTGTGCTAAGCACGTCCCTAACTGCAATTGAAAAGCGGTCATGTTCTCTACCTGCACTGTGACTGCGATTAAACTTATTGTACTTCTGTACCGATTTATCTCTATTCGGGTGAAATCGACATTTCGAAATATGTGTAAAATATTCGAAAAAATACGAGTGGTTACTTGAACCAATAATCAAATTCAATTCGCTTTGATTTTATTGCATTAGATTCCAATTTTGCCTATACTGAGGTCGATTTGAAGCCGACTGAATCGAATTTCATTCTATATTCGAAACGTTGAAAATATTGAAAATATTGAAAATATCGCACGCACACTAATGATAACGCAACTGCACAGCAACTGCGCAGTACGGACATCAGACGGCGAAATTTAAAACAAGTGCCATTTGAATAGACGTGCTCTGTTATTGTCTTTCATCTTATACGTCCCTATCGCATTGCGTCTTCTTAGAAACGTACACGTGCACCATTGAACACGTGTTCAAAAACAAGCGTTGGATGACGCTGCTTTTGGCATTTGACATTTTTAATTAGCATGCAAAGGAAAACAAGCCTAGCAAATCGCAATTTATCTTCTCTTCATAACAATATAGGAGCCTGACCCGTAAAATATCTACTAAATTAAGAAGCTTCATGAGGCGAACATGCTTTCTATGTAACTGGCAGAGTTGACGGAAGTGCGATCAGTTGTAAAAGTAAGTGCCTGACTGGAATTGAAAATCGAAAAATTGTTTCTTTAAAAATAGAGAGGTGAGGGCGGGGGTGTAATGAAAAGAACCGCACACATGAGCTAAAACCCGGGACCTAGCATCAATAGTATACTTAGTGGAGAAGCGAAAGTGAAGTTAATAGCTAATGTGATAACATTACATGCATTTATTTGGCATAGCTAAGGGGATGTGGGAAGTTCAAATGGACCCCCCCCCCCAAATGTTTCAGATTTTCAGCTGCTCACACACACACACAAACACACACACACACACACACACACACACACACGCACGCACGCACGCACGCAGACACATTTTCTGTGCAAGCTTTGCTTTGATTTACAACATCCGAAATATCTCATGTGACTGTGCTGCATAATCTAATTCCTCAGATAATTTTGGTCCACCAAGTATTGCATCGATGACAAGAAAAGGCATACATTGATATTCAATTGTATTATCACCCTTGGGTCATCTAGAGGGCCCACTATGCGGCAATCAAGCTTAGCCCGCCCGTTTCAACTTGAGAGAAGCCCACTGCGCGGTATATAGTCGCGTTTCTCGAGACTACGAGTAAAGTTCATCCATCCATCCATGGGTTCTTCGGGAGCTGATAGGTCTCGATATATACGCTTCTGACGTCTGTGCCCGCGTGCTTTCGACAATTGCTTGACACAGAAAAAAAAGCTCATAAATTTACAGATTATATCACTTACGTCAGCAACTGACGTATGCTGCGATACCCTCACATGCAGGAAGATATTTCTCGAATCTAACTTGCTGCGGTATGAAAAAAAAAATTTTCCTCGAATTTATTACATAGTTACATATCGTGGAGCAGAAATGATTCATGCGTTCGTCGAGGACACCTTTCTTTATTTTGTTAAAAAAAAAACTAAAATAAAACCGTCTTCTAACCGCCTCCACGCCCTTTCCTTGGTGTTGTTCTGTGGAAAACACCGCGATCTCGCTTGAAGCGTGGCACATATGCTGCGACACATGCTCGAAGCTGTCGCGCTGGATCAACTGGTTCTGAAATTTATCGCTCCCACTCTACAGGTACCTCGCATTCTTTCGCAATCTCGAATGAAACGGGGCCCCCCGCCACGGTGGTCTGGCGGCAATGGCACTCGACTGCAGCCCCGGAGGTCGCGGGATCGAATCCCGGCCACAGCGGCTGCGTTTTCGATACAGGCGGAAATGTTCGACGCCCGTGTGCTTTGTACTTAGGTGCACGCCGAAATTTCCGGAGCCTTTCACTACGGCGTCTGCCAAATCCACATCGCGGTTTTGGGACGTCAAACCCCACATAACAATATTATCAAATGACATGCATTATCAATATTTCATGTCACAGATTGGCCAATAAGCATTGATTTCTACCCTTTCCCTAAAAAGGCAGCTAAGTTCACCATTGTTTTAGTATTTTAACATCAGCATGCATGTTGTATTGGGAGCTTTCGCTGTTTGAAGCTGTTAAAAAAGGAAGCCACTACGATGAAACATTCGGCAACAGAATCGAGGCCCAGACAGTCATCGGCTCAACATGTTATCTCCACGTCTGATCGCTTCGTCTTTTAACAGGGAAGCTCGCGAGCAATTCGTTTCGCGTGAGACGATGGCAGAAAACTGTCATCAACATCATCATCATCACAAACTAGTATGTGCCGCAGAAATCGGGCAAATCTCGCTACTAAAAATGAAGAATGCGACAGTTAGCTCAAGAAATGGCAGCGAAATTTAAGCGACGGTGGCGAGTCGAAGACCACGAGTACGTAACCCGGAGTGCTAGGGAACAGAAAGGTAACACAGGCCGTGAAAAGACCCCGAAACGATGTAACGGCTTACGCCAACGACGACACATCCGTATATCAACAAAGTGGCTGATTAGTTGGTTTAGCGTACTTAAGGTTTGACAGCACGAAAAAAATACACGGCGGACAGAAAAACGATGGGACAAGCGCTGACTTCCAACTAAAATTTTATTGACAAGAAGGCTGTTAATATACTCGACTGAACAGAAAAAAGAGGGGAAAATAGACATAGGTAAAGCATCGACAGTCACTGAGCCTGCTACGCCGACCCTCACACTTAAAAAAAAAACATAGCTCTCTTTCTGACAAAGCAACTGATATGGCTAGCTTACGCATGCGTGCGCTCCTTTCAAGTGCCATCTGAGCAGCCTCATAGATTATACGCTCGTGTTCTTCTTTAATCTTGCCGAGAAATGGTGTCTTTTCGAACAGCGGTGCACCCAAACGTGCTCCCGTGTTGCGCCAGGAACCATCTTTGCCATTACGAAGGACGGGACAGCGCTTGTACCGTCCTTTTCCTATCCGCCGTGTAATTCTTCGCGTCGTTAAACCTTAAGTAAACAGCCGTAGATCTATGAGGGGTGTGAACGCCATGGTTTCAGAGCGAGTTTCTGCCTCTGGGCGTTTGGACACTCGTATCGTGCATCTGACTGTTTGTGGTTGCCCCGCCGCGGTGGTCTATAGTGGCTAAGGTATACTCGGCTGCGGACCCGCAGGTCGCGGGATCGAATCCCGGCTGCGGCGGCTGCATTTCCAATGGAGGAGGAAATGTTGTAGGTCCGTGTGCTCAGACTTGGGTGCACGTTAGAAAACCTCAGGTGGTTGAAATTCCCGGAGCCCTCCACTACGGTGTCTCTCATAATGATATGGTTGTGTTGGGACGTTAGAGCCCACAAATAAATAAATCAAATTAATGAATGTTCGTGGTTTAAATCGAACCTCTCAGCGCTAAGAATGAACGTAAAAACAACCTGGAATCACCTAGCTTGACCTAACGTCAACCTATAGCGGCTACCTAGAAACTGCATCACTGAACTAAGGGCTACAAACAACCATGTTACCCTTCACGATCCCCCATCTTCGCTATCTCAACCCTTGCGCACGCGCGACTTAACGCCAGCTTATCCTTTTCTTTTGTACAAAAGTGGGCAATGGAGTCGTGTGTAGTGGCACCTATAGCTGTTTCCTGTATACGTCGGTCCGAGAACATGAAAGCCCCGACTAGAACTGCTTTAGTGTTGAAAGAAACAAGATAGTGGCTTCCCAAAGTGTTCACTTGCGTATACGTTACCCGTGTTAGGTGCTGCTTTCTTTCATGTATCTTTTCTCGAACCCACAGCTTAAACGTTTAAGTTTCTCGAAAAAAGACGCTTGCTGCACAGCAAGTGTCCTTATATATATATATATATATATATATATATATATATATATATATATATATATATATATATATATATATATATATATATATATATATGGGGAAAAAGTGTATATCTAAGGGCTCGTTTTTCCGTGTTTTGACACAATAACAATGAGATCTAACAGACAATGATGCCAAGGAATATATAGGGGAAGTTATTAGAACCAATGTAATGTAAGTAGGAAGAAAGAAAAGTGGGTAAAAATATTACTTGCCATGAGCAGGAATCGAACGTACGACCTTCGAATTAAGCGTTCGATGCTCTAACCACTGAGCTATCACGGCGGCTATCCCCCCAGCCACTTTATTGGGTTTATATGCGAATTTAAACGTGGGAGTGTCAGTCAGCGCTAGGTTAGGTAGTATACGGGAGACTATAGGTCAGCTGCCCACTCGTAATAAGTTCACGTCCTACGTGACGTAACACATGCTCGTAAAAGAGTGTTCCACACTCACCGCCATGGCTACAGATGGCGCTGACTGACACTCCCACGTTTATACATAAACATGGGGTCATTAAGGGTAACTAACTGGATTCCAAGAGAAGGGAAGCGGGTTAGGGGGAGACAGAAGGTTAGGTGGGCAGATGAGAATAAGAAGTTTGCGGGTATTAATTGGCAGCAGCAAGCACAGGACCGGGTTAACTGGCGGAACATGGGAGAGGCCTTTGTCCTGCAGTGGACGTAGTCAGGCTGATGATAATATATATATATATATATATATATATATATATATATATATATATATATATATGTGTGTGTGTGTGTGTGTGTGTGTGTGTGTGTGTGTGTGTACGCCTTTCAGACATTCAGCATCACGTGACAGCAGTATTTCGCGCAACTCACACTCTTTGTCTTGTGTATTCGTAAACACCGGGGCGTGTTCGTACAGTCCGAATACGGCACTGGATCTTGTTCCCTCAGTTTGGGGTATACGGTACACACGGACACACTACTCGTCTGCGCGCACATTGCACCAGCGCCGTCGTCATGTACGCGCCGGGGTTCGTAAACACCGCTATCACGTGGGCACTTGTGTGGGCATAGGCACGTAGCGTAAGCCATCCGATCCCGTTGCATCGATTCGCTGGTCCATCCGGTGAGCGCGACCGGCGGTGCCGGACACCCGGAGGTCCGTCCGGCCGTCTAGCAGCGCCGACACGCCGGCAAGGCGTAGTCGTATATAGGCCGCCATTCCGTTCGTGCCTCAGCAAGCGGCGCGCCAGGTGTCGCATCTCACAAAGGCCGCGCAACAATCCATTCATTGGGGCGAGCCACGAGAAGTCACGTGAAGCTACACGCCGCTTCTCTTTGTGGCGTTTTGGAGCTTTTGTGACGTCACTCTAGAGCAGGGATTCCATCCGGGCTGGACTCTCTGATCTCACGAACCCCGTCTGTGCCACACTATTCGGTGTCATCTTCCGTTTCCCACGTGAACGCTTCCCGATCGTGGATTCCTCCGTCCGTTGTTTTGAGATACGACGACAGCGACGTAGGCGGGAAAGGGTGGTCACATGATCTCGTTTCCCTTTCTTCTTCTTTCCAGGAGGTATAGGTGACGTAAGTGTGAGACATAGGGCAAACCACCGTTCCCACCTCTGCCACCCCCCCCCCTCCCCCTGCAGAAATCCGTGAAATCGCAGATCCGGCGCTTCTGTATTACTCGCATCGTAAAACAGTTTGCCATCGACTGCACGCCGCTTTCATTCCCATAACAGCTACAGGGTTCACGCGACACATAACGTTCGCCCACACCCAGTGTCGCGAAGTGTATACTAACTGTCGCACGACAGCCGCCCACGTGACCCACGGAACACGCAACTGTATACACGTCCCGCGGGCCCATGCGATACGACGCCCCCCGACGCGTCCTTCTCGAGCGACAACCGTACGTGACGTCACAGTCCTGTGATCCGCGTAACACGCTACCATGCCGCCGCAAACCTACACACAACACACACACACCCCCAACCCACGCGTATACTGCTACACGAGCGCCGCGCCGACGTAAACTTATACGACGCGGATGCCCGTCTAGCGGGAAATGCAGGTTTCGCGTGTCGTCTCTGTTATGTTTGGAGTACGAGCACAGCACGCGAGAATGCGCGTCCGGTTTTGGATTGTCCCGTGTCGGAAATACCGTCTGCCAACGTGACCTTTGATTCGTGGCCGTCTTGAGTCCCGTTGTATCGCGCTTTTCGTTGCACTCGCACCCGTATGGGTTGCTGCTTTTCGAATACGCGTTGTTCTTGAATGGAATGCGTGTCACACTGAACGTTAAAGGGGTCGTGAAACGCTCGCTCTAAAGCGACAATGCGAAGCCACCGGCGTCCACACGCACTAACTAGGTGGCGTCATCATAAGTAATTCTTCGCCTATCAAGGAACGCGGAACTTTTCGGTACTTGCGTGCGTGTAACTGGGACACTAGTCAGCGTCTTTGTCGTACGCAATCAGCGCTAACTTGAACTCTGACGTCATGTTAAGCAGCGTTCTTTTGGGACGCGGATCGCGTATGGCAGACGCCGATGAGCTCCTCTTGCACGTGCTCGATATGCCATGGAGTTCCGCGTTCCTGGATAGGCAAAGCTTCTATGCAGGTCCACTCGGGCTGATGATACAGTTGGCGCATGTGGCTGCCGAAGGTGCCGCATTGTCGTTGTAAAGCGACCGTTTCACGACCCCTTTAAAGACAGACTGTAGTGGGAAATTTGCAAGGTAATCCCTAGTGGGACCACCTCTGAGTGCGAAGCGTGAGCGTGTGCACGAGCTGTAGACGCTGAACTGCTCGAGCATTTGTGTTTGTACCGGCTGTCTGCCTACTACCTGGCTTCGCTATTAAAACATATACAGCACACTTGCACTGCAGAGGAGGCGGAGCGTATTCCGGAACTGTGGCGGTATATGCTCTCGGTCGCTCCACTCCCCAGTAACATGGATAAGCACACGCACGAAAGCAGAAGACAGGCGCGGGCTCGGACGCTTGAGAGGCAACACGGCTCCCGACCTGGTGTATTCTACGTAGATATAGCAGGGCCTTCGCCCACGGTATTTTACACGGCCTCTGTAGTTCACCGGGAAAAGCATGTCAATGGGCTCTCGTTCCGAGCACAAAATCCAGAGCGCGCTGAGGAAGTCGCGATAGCGCTTGCTGCTGCGGACCCCAACTCGAAAGTTATCATCACGGACTCCCGGAAAGCATGTACTCATTACTTGGTAGGAGAGATATCCCCCCTAGCCAGCCAAATTCTAAAACGGGCTCTCGCTGATCCAGCCCCGAAACGCATCGTATGGGCTCCTGGCCATCAGGGCTTACGAGGTAATGAGGCCGCTGACGCGGCCGCCCGAGCGATTACCCACCGGGCTCCTCACCTTGGCTGTTATGACTCGGAGGCCAATACACCGCTGCTGCGGTTCAAAGAAATTCTGACCTATCATCGTGACACTCACCGCCTTTACCCGGCTCCTGCAAAGGGGCTGAGTAAGGCGGAAGAGCGAACTCTAAGGCGCCTGCAGACAGGTACTCTACTCTGTCCTGCAATCCTAAAGCATTTCGATGCGAACACAGATGGGCGGTGCCCACACTGTGGGGAGACGTGTGATATCTTCCACATGGTATGGGCATGTCCGAAAAGTCCCCACCTACCCCCTTCCCCTACCCCTTCTCGATAGGCATGGGAGACTGCCCTCCTCAACTGCTCATCACTAGAGTCTCAACGGGCTCTGGTGAGACGGGCGCGAGTAGGGGCCTCGTCATGCGGTGTCCCGGACTAAGGACGCCGACCATGTAGCGGGGTCATTCTTTGGCCCCGTACCTCTCTCTTTTATAATAAATGTTTTTCATCATCATCATCATCATCGCTATTAAACTCCCTTGAGAGACAAACAAGTTTACCTACCGCTGTCAGACATCAATTTTTATAGCACGATCAAATCAAATCTCGATCGAATTTCATGAACGCGATCAGCTCATTTATACTTGTTATTGCCAAATGATTGGGCGAGTTGGTGACTCATGATGCTGGGAACACAAGCGCGCAACTTAAACAGGGACATAGGAAGACACCGATATGCGCGAGTACGTGTGATTGCCCTTGTCTTTGCTTGTTCCTGTTTGAGTTACATGCTAGTATTTCAAGTAGTTCATTTGCGGAAGCCGCAGAAGGCAAAGCACCAGTGTTCAGAAATTTAATCCTGACTGGTGTAGACAGACAGACAGACAGACAGACAGACAGACAGACAGACAGACAGACAGACAGACAGACAGACAGACAGACAGACAGACAGATAGATAGTGTTGCGAAACCACCTCCGAATCCCGCCGCTGGCCTCCACTGTTGCGAAGGCGGACCGATCCCGCCGAAGCCACCACTGTTGCGAAAGACGGCGACGCCAACACGGCCCCGGAGGCGCCACTGCTTTCAACTCCGCCGGGAAGGTCACCAGCCGTTTGGTAGCGTATGTTTATCAGCTCGCGACTGCTTCTGCGCAGAGCTGATAAGACGAGCGGACGAGACGACGGTGAGTTAAACAAGGTTTATGTACAGCATATTTACAGAGGCGTTACAATTTCGGCACTGGGGCCGACAGAGACTCGAAGAGCCGAGCTTTCCTCTCTAACACATAGGTCAGCCTTTCGCCTAAGACCGCTGACTCACACACATGTCGGCTCTCCGACATGGGGACTCCTTTCTCTCGTAGGACTGCCGATCGCGACGCGCCGCAGGGCTTCTTTTATTTACACCGGGTCCAACCAAAATGTCCAATCAGAAGCGCCGCTGGTCGTCCGGGCAGATTCCGCCAATGGGGGTCGCCGCGCCATGCGTCAGACCACCAGGCACGAGAACGCCGGCTCGCTGTCACGTGCGCCGATGACTCAATGCACGTGGGCGAGAGAGGCGCCGCGCGTGTTCACGCCGTTGAGATGTTCGCGTCGGGCAGACGGCGGGCTGGCCTTGACCCAGATTGCCTTTTTCAGAGGCACGGTCGTTTGACGAGGACTCGCTGGCATAACAGCACCCCCGCCGCCAGACAATGCACCGGAAAGACGAGCTGCTTCCACGGGGTTCGGATGTCAGGTGCGCTCGTTCGCCAGGTCCCTCCAGGTTCGCCTCCAGGGCCATGGGGAGAATACAGCTCCAGACTGGTCCGGGAACACATCCCAATTTTGACGACGGATCCCAGCTCCACTGGCTTGTCGCCACAACTTGTCGACCAGCTTCACTCGTCTCTTCTGACCATCTTCGGTTTCAGCACTTGTCGATGGTTCTGCAACTTGCTAAGAACGGTTCGACAACAGACAACACACGACACAAGCAAGTGCCCTCGGTCACCCGACAGAACACCAGACAAAGTATAGTACAACATATACCTATCTACGTGTCTATCGGAATTTTGTTCCCTCTACATCAAGAGGCACATGTGGGACACAAGACTCTTAAAATGACAACTCAATATTTTTTTTTCCACGTACAACAACGTAACGAATAAGAATACCACAAAGTTGGCCCCTTGAGATCACTCTGAACGAGAGCGCTCAGCCCAGGTCGTGATGAGGTCAAAATTTTGCCCCGAATCGCCAGCCAGAAACCGAAAGGTTGAGAAGTTACTAGCTGGAACGCACTGCTCAATGCACCTGCATTAGCGTTTACCTTTCCTTTATTTTTTTTTCTTTTATAGCGAACGTCAAAGTTGCGCTGTGGAGCAACATGCTCCACTTCAGTAACCGGCCACTTTTAGGCGACGATACCTATGCGGCACCAAGAGCGGCTCACACTTGCGACGTTGCACAGGGGAACAACGATACGGCTTGCTACTGATTGACTCCTCACCGCTTAGCTCGATATCGTGTTCGATCACCCTCATGTTTCCGGGGCGGTCCGAAAACACGTCTTCAAACTCGGAACCAATCTTTCTCAGGTCCTCTTTCTCAGGTCCTCCTTCACTTAAGCTAGGCTCTAGGTTTATCTGCTCCCAAATTACTTTCGATCCCCCTTCGATCACCTCACTAGAACTCAAATTTTCTGCTTCCTCTTCCTCTGAAGCCTTCAACAGCTGATTTACGACCGCTTGATGTTGAACATTGGGTTTCATCAAGTTGTAAATTTTGTTCTGCCGCCTTCCTACTTGCACCTCATAAGTTGTATCGCAAGGCTTCGATAATACTGTGGCGGGCCCTTCCCAATCAACCTCAAGCTTGTTCCTTTTGAACGGCTGCAGCAGCATTACCTGACTCCCTACTTCAAAAGCACGCTTCTTCACCGATTCCTCGTAGTGCTCCTTCGACAGCACTTTTGCCGCGTTTTTCTGGCTTTCCACTCGCGCTTCAATTTGGCTTTCCACTAGCGCTTCAATCGAGAAATCCTCACGCTGCTCTCGAATGAGCGTCTCTCGATCAACTCTCGGCAGCTCGCTCCAACTTTCCGCTACAGGCGAGAGCGTTGCAACCCTCTCGCTCTGACTCAATGGCGCCATGTCGTCTCCCTTTTCTCCGGAAACCGCGCAGCTAGGTTCGGCGACGGGCCGCTCGCGTGACTGCTCACATGACTCATGCGGAAACTTTCCGTTCTGGGGTTCCGTCGACCCGCCGACAAGGTCACTTGAGAGTTCACCGCATGGAACCAGGTCAAGCTTCCGCGAAAGCTTTCGCGCTTGCGATCGCGTGAGAGCCATGCACGCAAAGTTGGGGAAGAACGATTTGCCCTGCTCTTTGAGAAGCTGCTCCGAGTTGTTGGAGAAAAGATAAGAAAAACGACCATTCAGCGCGGCAGACACAGCCGCTTCGGTGCAAAGCTTACCGAACGGGCCTTCAATGACAACGGTGGCGATTGGTAAGCGAACACTCTGCTCCTCGGCGACTTGCCTGATCCACGCGCATTCTCCTGTGAAGTCATCCGGAGACACCAATGAAGGATGGACAACGTCCATGGTTGCCGCTGAGTCTCTAAGTGCTCGGCACGTTTTCTCATTGACCCTAATTTCTTGGAGATACGGCTCCAACAACCGAATGTTTTTTTCTGATTCTCGGATCGTTGCGAAGGCAAACTTTTCCTGACAGTTTCTCGCGATGTGCCCTTCCTTTTTACAGTTGTAGCAGATTAGCGACTTCCGTTTGTTTTCCGGTTCTAATGCCTGTGTGGTAGAAACCTCACTCGATCTCTCCGCTTCTGTTTGCCCTTCCCCTACACTGTCCTTCGTAAGAGACGGGTCCTTTTTGAAATTACGGTGCGGAACGGGTTTCCGTTGATAAGGTTTCCTTGAAAAGCCCTCTTTCTTTTCATCCTTTTCAACGCGCGCTGCCCTGCTATGCAACTTTCGGCGAGTATAATACTCCTCAGCTAACTCAGCTGCCTTGTTTAACCGTACTTCCCCAAGTCTGTCCTGCAGCCAAAGTTTGACATCCTCCTCGATGCAGCGGTAGAATTGCTCCAATGCAACGCATTCCACCACTTTATCGCGGTCGTCATACACACCTTCGCCCTTGAGCCACTCAATTAAATCGGCTTTAAGACGAAACGCGAAGTCAACGTGTGACTCATTCCCCTTTTCAGCATACCGGAACCTTTGCCTGAAAGCCTCGGGTGACAACTTGTAACGTCTCAAGAGCACTTCCTTAACCTCGTCATAGCTCTCAAACGCTTCCCTAGACAAGCAAGTTAATGCGTCGGACACTTCGCCGGGAAGAAGAGCTAACAGGTTCTGCGCCCAAAGAAACCGCTCCAAAGCGTTTCGCTCACAGACGTGTTCAAACTTGACGAGGTACTTCGCCATGTCCTCGCCTACTACGAACGGTGGCAGTTGGTCCCGAATTCTAAAACCGCTGACCTGAATCGTCGGAGAAGCTACGCTAGGCGCCTGCGAACACTGTAGGATTGCCAATTCTAGTCGTTTCAACTCTAGGCGCTCTTGTCTCTCGGCATCCTCGCGCTCGCGACGTTCGCGCCTTTCAGCCTCTTCGCGGCGTGCTTTAATATCCACCCAGGCCTCATCGACTTCCTCAGCCGACACTCCCTCATCCTTCATGATCTCAAGGATCGCTTGCTTTCGTTTCGCACGGCCCAAAGTAATGCCGAGTTCCTCACAAATTTCGATGAGTTCCTTCACTTTAAGGTTCTCCATCGTTCACACTAGCCTCTTGCTGTTTGCCCCTGTTAACAATTTACTTGCCGTACCCACTATAAGTCAACTAGCAAGACGCGCAAGCAACTTTTCACTCTCCCGTGTTTACCCCCTCCGCATTAACTTTGGTTTCAAAGCACTTCGACTTTGCTTGAAACGATCAAAGCTCACTAATGCTTCACACAGCCCTTCTCTAAACTACTACAACCTGAGCTAGAGTAGTCTGGTGAACTGAGGGGAAAACATCAGGCACTCACCGCATCGATGTCGCTGACGCCGGCCGATCCCGCAGCTGCCAACCACTGTTGAGAAACCACCTCCGAATCCCGCCGCTGGCCTCCACTGTTGCGAAGGCGGACCGATCCCGCCGAAGCCACCACTGTTGCGAAAGACGGCGACGCCAACACGGCCCCGGAGGCGCCACTGCTTTCAACTCCGCCGGGAAGGTCACCAGCCGTTTGGTAGCGTATGTTTATCAGCTCGCGACTGCTTCTGCGCAGAGCTGATAAGACGAGCGGACGAGACGACGGTGAGTTAAACAAGGTTTATGTACAGCATATTTACAGAGGCGTTACAATTTCGGCACTGGGGCCGACAGAGACTCGAAGAGCCGAGCTTTCCTCTCTAACACATAGGTCAGCCTTTCGCCTAAGACCGCTGACTCACACACATGTCGGCTCTCCGACATGGGGACTCCTTTCTCTCGTAGGACTGCCGATCGCGACGCGCCGCAGGGCTTCTTTTATTTACACCGGGTCCAACCAAAATGTCCAATCAGAAGCGCCGCTGGTCGTCCGGGCAGATTCCGCCAATGGGGGTCGCCGCGCCATGCGTCAGACCACCAGGCACGAGAACGCCGGCTCGCTGTCACGTGCGCCGATGACTCAATGCACGTGGGCGAGAGAGGCGCCGCGCGTGTTCACGCCGTTGAGATGTTCGCGTCGGGCAGACGGCGGGCTGGCCTTGACCCAGATTGCCTTTTTCAGAGGCACGGTCGTTTGACGAGGACTCGCTGGCATAACAATAGATAGATAGATAGATAGATAGATAGATAGATAGATAGATAGATAGATAGATAGATAGATAGATAGATAGATAGATAGATAGATAGATAGATAGATAGATAGATACTGAAAACGTAGTGTTGAACACGAACGAACCACTGCGTACGCACTCATGAATGCCACACGAACGCTAAATGAACGCTGTGGATGCACACACGAATTCCTCTGCAACGCTAAAGAAACGCTGAAAGCGCTCACACGTATACTAATAACATTGCTCATTAATGCCGCAGGAGTGCTAAACAAGTCTGCAGATGCGCTCATGAATGTCACAGCAACGCTAAAGGAACGCTACCAAGGCACCCATGATAGATAGATAGATAGATAGATAGATAGATAGATAGATAGATAGATAGATAGATAGATAGATAGATAGATAGATAGATAGATAGATAGATAGATAGATAGATAGATACTGAAAACGTAGTGTTGAACACGAACGAACCACTGCGTACGCACTCATGAATGCCACACGAACGCTAAATGAACGCTATGGATGCACACACGAATTCCTCTGCAACGCTAAAGAAACGCTGAAAGCGCTCACACGTATACTAATAACATTGCTCATTAATGCCGCAGGAGTGCTAAACAAGTCTGCAGATGCGCTCATGAATGTCACAGCAACGCTAAAGGAACGCTACCAAGGCACCCATGAATACTACGTGGATAGAGTAACAGGGCGAACACATACCTACAAGAAGCACGACACGGATACAAAAGCGATGTCATGGGAAGGCTAAGAAACACTGCTGATGCACTCACTAATGCCACAGAAACGCTAAGGAAATGCGGCGGACGCACTCATGAACTCTACAAACTTTACTTACTGATTCCACAGGAACGCTAAATAAACGCAGCAGATGCATTCATGAAAGATGCTGAAAGGCTAAAAATACGCTGCAGACGCGCTCAAGAACGCCACAGGAACGCTAAAGAAACGCTGCACGGACGCGCTCATGAATACCACAGAAACGCTAAAGAAACCCGGTGGATGCACTGATGAATAAAACTGAAACGCTGAACAATCGCTGATGGCGCAATTGTGAAAATGCATAATGAATGCTGCCGACGCATTCATGAAAACCACAGGAACGCAGCTTAACGCGAAAGAAACGCCGCTGATTGTTCTGACGCAACTAACCAATACACTGCACAATCGAAATTATTTGTGCACTTCACAGCGTCTTGCAACACTTCAAGCGCTTATGAAGGCCTCAGGAATGCTGAATAAACTTGAACGAAACGCTACAGGGACGCTGTGAAAATTCGAAACTGGAACGCTTCGGTGATTATCGTAAGCGTGACGAAAACCAAGCGGCACCGGTGGTCTCATGGACTCCGCAAATACGCTCCACGTTGTGAAAACAGTTGTGTAAATGCCGAAGCTATGCGGTATACGATTTCAGACATGTAATGAGGTGGTGTGAACTGGTAGTTGAAGCCTTGTAGCACTGCACTGACCCCTATAATTGGTTGGGGCGGCATCCCCTAGCTTTCGGAATGGTGTGCAAGGAACGCTGGGGATACTAATGAGACGCTGCAGAGGTGCTCGTGAAGGGCTCAGGAACGCTGCGTAGACACCAATGAAACACTTTATATGGACGCTATGGAAATCGTTAAGTGGGATGCTTCAGAAGTTATCGGGAGCGTGACAAAGACCATTGTGTAAGAAAAAACAATTTTTTTACACCGTACAACGACTAAACTCTTGATGCACGTTGAAAACCATCGCACAAACTCTCCACATTATCAAAACCGCAGTATGAACGCCGAACCAACGCGACCAGCGATATGAGCATAACTCACTGATCGCGTAGGAATACATCTATTCGGAGCAGCAACCCAGTGACGCTTCAGTGACGTTGTGATGCAGGTTCTTATTGCTGATTTGTTTCTCCCGGGCTGAGCCTCAGAGAGTTTTTCTAATAAGGACAAAGCCGTTCGGTTTCCAAGAAACACACAAAAAGTTTAATTGAAAAGAAAAAAAGGCAAAGATTCCTCACAAAACAAAACACTTAATAAACAGTTGACTGGACATGACGAAACACATCTGTAAACACCCAACAAAAACGTTCAAAGTCAGTAACCAAACCTAACGTTCGAAAGGGGCTGAGTGATGGGAGTAGCGCAAGATATCTGTTCGGTCTCACCCACACGCTGAATTCCGCCGACGATGAGCAAACCGGAACGCGGTGATTCCGGCTTCAGGACGCGGGCAGGACGGGGATGAAGGAACGCTGGCTGCTGACGACACGTCGAGAAACCAGGCCGGAACGTGGTGGCTCTGGCTTTAGGAGTGTGGACCCGTCTGTGACGAGAGAACGCAGGCTGGTGGTGACGCGTCAGGGAACTAGGGTCGACCTAGTCAAGCAGCTGGGCGCACAGCTCGGGCCCGGAGCCCGACGGCTGTAGCTCGCCTGCCGGAACCAAAGTCCGCAGGCCCTGGAAAGGAGTTCAGGACCGGATGGCCACGGTCCTTTGGAGCGGGAACACGACGGCAGGAGGCCCCGGCCGGTTGAAGACCTGCAGGCTCGGGTCCTACGCCCGACGGCCCATCTTCAGCGCCCGGTCCGGTGACGACCTTCCGCTTGCCCCGTCTTCTTCGAACTCTCCTTGCTCTGGTCTGCTCAGGCTCCTGCTTCAGCTCTGGCCCACTTGTCTCGTTCTCATTGGAGATACTGCTGTCTCGTGGTGTCAAGCCATTGGGCCTTGAAATCTCCGTGTTCGCTGCCCATTGGATGTTTTACCTTTTGTTTACTTCACGTCCTGCCACGCATCCTCGTGCTCGACGCTCTTTAACGTCGTCATTCTTGTTTAAGCAGCCCCGCACGTGCACTCTGGTATTTCTCCTTTTGTTTTTTTTTTTTTTCGTGACGCGCACTTTTCGAAGGCGCGCACTTTGAACGCGCACCACACATCACATACGCCCCCCTTTCATTCAAGTTTTTTTTTTAGAAAAAAAAACTGCCGATGAGTGCGCGTTCTGCACTACGTCACAATTACACCACATATTTGCACCACGCAGTTCAACACATCACACCGATGGCACCACACTGCTTCTTCGTTGACATGTCTCACGTCGAAACACCGAGTCCACAGAACGTAACATTCAACCAACAACAATAAGAAAAGTTTTTTTTTTTTTTCGAGAAGAAAAAAAAAACTGCCGTTGAGTGCACGTTTCGCACTGCACCACAATTTGCCCACATATGTCCGCCACACAGTTCACTGCATTGCCCAAAGGTCCACATTCACTAACCTCAAAATACGCAAGAAGTGAGAAAAAGTATGGACACATCTAGCGGATTGTGAAAATCCCCAAATTAGTAGTACACCACCCCTTTTTTTTATCATATATACCCTATCATCTCAAAAACTATACATCATGTTAATGTTACATTGCATGTAACTTCTTCAAATATTTACAAGCAACACCCTTCCATGGTCCGCAAGCAAGATCCAAAAGAAACCAGCGGGAAATCGAATTTGACGCTTAAGTTATAGCGTCCCGTACAAGACGTTTAACTGCTCTAACCATTTGACAAGAGTAAGGAATCGGAAGCCAGTGGAAGAATTCTCGACCGTAAGCTCGTATGAACCTAAAGCTGTGTATCACCAGGTTCCCAACCTCGAAATCACAAGCATACACGCTGGAATGTCTGTATGCCAGTCGGAGGCGTTGCCTCCAGGCGCACCAGTACAACCACGCCTGAATCATTTCATCCTTCCCACGAACGCCTTGCTTGAGCTCGTAAGCCGCTAATCGTTGAGACATCTTAACAGAAGCGACCTCTTCAACCGAAGATGCCAAAGAGCACCAGTCGGCGTCCTTCCTCGTACAATAACCTGCTGGACCATTACTGCCTTCTGGTTCACTTTCCATCCCTTCAGCTTTCTGTATTGCTTGTTCATCAATACTTTCAACCCTTCTGCCTGGGTCATCGTGATTACCCTCATTGTCACATATAGCTGACCTACATTGCAACTCTACTCTCTGTTCTTCAACAAGTGCTTTTGCATTTTGCTCCAATATTCTTCTAAAAGCATCATCTACAATTTCCCGAGAACACAAGCCATCTCTCTGTATGGGCAAGTTATAATCATGGTGAAAAACCATGTCCGTAGCGTCTGTTGCTATCTCCAGTGGCCCAAAACAATAGGTAGCTGCTACATCAGAGCTTTCATTATGGCATTCGCCGGCATTACCTAGGAGACCTTTTATTGCTCCTTCAGCGGAGCTATTCAGAGGCAATCCTACCTCTGAATAAAGTGCGCTTGACCTCTCACAGGTTTCAAAATACCCTTTACTCTGAATGGAACGTTCTTGTTCCATGCTCACGAAGCATTCCTGCGCTTCAATAAGCTTATCGAGTCTCCTAGTCTTTTGACTGTTTACCTCCCTGTCATACTCTTTCAGAGTTTCTTTCTCTAGCGAAAGGTCATGACGAGGTACAGGGTCAGTCTCACGTAAATTCAAATCGCTCCCGATGTAACTGCTTTCAGAGCACACCTCATCCACTGGTTGACTACTCTGGCTCTCAGACCACGTATATTCAGCGTTTTTCCTCTCAAGCCACTGCTGCAAATCCTCATATTCTAGTTCCAACAGTCTCTTCTTTTCGCGCATCTCTATCTCGAGCAGCCTTTTCTTTTCACGCATTTCTAGCTCAAGCTGCTCCTTCTTAGCGCGTGTCTCTCGCTCGAGCTTCTCTCTCCTAGCCCGTGTTTCTCGCTCGAACTCCTCTCTCTTAGCGTGTGTTTGCAATGCAATCTGCTGCTTTTTAGCGTCACATATCGCAGCCCGTTCCTCACGCTCCCTCTCCATCCGCTCCTCGTACCATACTCTAAACTCCGCTCCCGTCAGTCCCATTTTATCCGCCAACTCAATTAACTCCCACGTGTTCGTCATCGTGTTAACCGCGTCAAAAAAATCTACTGGAAAAACAAACGACTTTGTCCTGTCGCAGCGGACGCCAATTTGTGATGCAGGTTCTTATTGCTGATTTGTTTCTCCCGGGCTGAGCCTCAGAGAGTTTTTCTAATAAGGACAAAGCCGTTCGGTTTCCAAGAAACACACAAAAAGTTTAATTGAAAAGAAAAAAAGGCAAAGATTCCTCACAAAACAAAACACTTAATAAACAGTTGACTGGACATGACGAAACACATCTGTAAACACCCAACAAAAACGTTCAAAGTCAGTAACCAAACCTAACGTTCGAAAGGGGCTGAGTGATGGGAGTAGCGCAAGATATCTGTTCGGTCTCACCCACACGCTGAATTCCGCCGACGATGAGCAAACCGGAACGCGGTGATTCCGGCTTCAGGACGCGGGCAGGACGGGGATGAAGGAACGCTGGCTGCTGACGACACGTCGAGAAACCAGGCCGGAACGTGGTGGCTCTGGCTTTAGGAGTGTGGACCCGTCTGTGACGAGAGAACGCAGGCTGGTGGTGACGCGTCAGGGAACTAGGGTCGACCTAGTCAAGCAGCTGGGCGCACAGCTCGGGCCCGGAGCCCGACGGCTGTAGCTCGCCTGCCGGAACCAAAGTCCGCAGGCCCTGGAAAGGAGTTCAGGACCGGATGGCCACGGTCCTTTGGAGCGGGAACACGACGGCAGGAGGCCCCGGCCGGTTGAAGACCTGCAGGCTCGGGTCCTACGCCCGACGGCCCATCTTCAGCGCCCGGTCCGGTGACGACCTTCCGCTTGCCCCGTCTTCTTCGAACTCTCCTTGCTCTGGTCTGCTCAGGCTCCTGCTTCAGCTCTGGCCCACTTGTCTCGTTCTCATTGGAGATACTGCTGTCTCGTGGTGTCAAGCCATTGGGCCTTGAAATCTCCGTGTTCGCTGCCCATTGGATGTTTTACCTTTTGTTTACTTCACGTCCTGCCACGCATCCTCGTGCTCGACGCTCTTTAACGTCGTCATTCTTGTTTAAGCAGCCCCGCACGTGCACTCTGGTATTTCTCCTTTTGTTTTTTTTTTTTTTCGTGACGCGCACTTTTCGAAGGCGCGCACTTTGAACGCGCACCACACATCACAGACGTATGCGATTGGGCGGGACAGCATTTTCTGTAGCTTCCTTCAGCTCTTGCACGGCTATATGGAAGGACTGCGGGTGCTGAAAAGGCTTGCCTCCGCACACCGAGTTGGCCGCAAAGACCAGGTACTTCGCCAAGAAAGCGGCGTTAAAAGGTTGTGGCAGCACGCTTTTCTTCGCTCTGGTTGCCTCAAGTCTTGCGTGGTGTGGCAACGCCATGGAAGACCTCTCAGCGTGGGTAGTTTTGCGTTCATTTCTTCATTTTTGTCTCACAAGACGCCAAGTTGACGGTTTTCGTAAGTTTTTTTTTTTTCAGGCGCCTCTTGTCGGAGGAAGACAGAGGTTGGAAACTAGAAAGGGGACGTGTTACCGTCATATCTTGCGAAGTCGTAGACGTTGTCCGACGACATTATATCTGCCCATTTGTCACGCAGCCTTGGAACCATTTTAACGAGGAACGGGTACAGTGAGGGATATAGCTTCTAAGCAAAGAACAGGGGGGTCACCCACCGGCCATTTAGGGCGGTGTTACGGGAACTTAGTTCAGGGTGTCACGTTTGCAAATCTCTTGGAGAGTCTTTTGCCACATCAGCCGAGCGCGAATGAAAATCAACTCACTAACTAAATCTGCGAGTCCGTGATGTAGAATGAGTCATCCATGGTGAATGTAGAATCCCCCTGTCTCATTTTACTATGCTGTCCTCTGCGGTTTTGGTTGGGTCGAGACCACCGGTATTGCCAGAGCGAAGGCCTCCGATGAGGAGACGTTTACCAAATTTACCCTTATATACGTGAAGGGAGAATATGCGACGTGGCGACGTGGAGAAGGAGGATCACGACACCATAGATCGAACCGAATTCTGCCCACGAAAGGCATGATTACGCAAAATGTAAACCTTTCATCTTGGCTAAGAACGAAAAGCATTTGCGCCTTTGTATCAGCCACTTCCGGTTCCAACGTATGGTTTGAGAGAGACAATTTGTTTGGTTGTGCCGCCGAGGTAGTTTAGCGGTCTGCAGACGCTCGGCTGCTAACTCGAAAAACATGACTGCGATGCCTTCTGCAGCTTTCACACTTCGATGCTTCTCTTTCTTACTCCTCTTCTTTTCTATCTCTTTCCGTTCTATTATTCTCCTTTTCTCCCACTCCAAGTGTAGGGTAGCCAACCGAGCCAAGCTTGGTTAACCTACCTGCCTTTCCTCTCTATTTATCTCTCTCTCTCTCTCTCTCTCTCTCTCTCTCTCTCAATGTAGATAAGATGCTAGATGTCCGCGCCCTGTCGGCGAAATATATATAAATAAGTGGTTGAAATATTCGGATCCCTTCGCTGTGGCGTGCCTCGCAGTCAATCAGAACGTGATTTTCGGCACGTAAAAATCCGGAAATTATTTGTTGGCCACGCCAGCAATAAGTAGATCATCATTCCAAACTGCATCAGCTGCTATCCGATTATATGCCACACGCAACGTGACAAGAATGCAGGATACCTGTCGGCAACCAATTATGTATGCTTAATTACGTGATTGCAGAGGCCACTGCGTCTTCGTCGGGAAATATAAACATGCGCTTTACCTCATGACTTCAATTTCCCCGCAAGCAAACGACGGTGTTAACGAAATGTGCACAGAAATGATATTATATGATTCAACCCTTATTACATGAGGCGGTGATAACCCGACTCCGATCAAACAAGATAGGTTTCAGGTCAGCCGAGCAGGTGGGCTGAGATGTACACAGACGGGATCGATGAAAGCGCAGTGGATTGTTTGTCGTCTTTCCGGTGTTGCATAAGGAGGATCTTCAATCAAAACAGTTTGGCGTGGTCTAAAAAGTGACTTGGATCAGTTCAGAGCAATCATCACGTCGGTGTAATGTGACGACGTAATTACGGGGGGCGAAAATCGGCCAACCTTTGGTGGCGAAGGTTGACCACAAGGCAAGCTTGTTGAATTATGACATGAGAAATGAAGTCTGCTTTGGCGACTGCTTGGCGCAGTGACTGCTTTGTGACTACTTTGGTGACTGCTCTGGCGCAGTCATTCGCTGCTCAGTTTCTCGGTGGCGTGACTGCGGTCGAAAAGCTCTAAACCGATCAGATGCGATGGAAGTCGACGTCAGCCTATTTAACAGGGCGATGGCAATGCGAGAAGACGTGAATACAGTGCAGCGATGGGTGTGAAGCGTTGTGAACATTGGTTACGTTCAGTTGCTTTTTGGCCTTCACTCCAAATACACAGTCGCACGATAGGAGCTTGTCGCAAGTGTCACAGCCGCTGGATGAAAGAACGCACGGGACCGTGCGCTTTTTCATCCAGCAGCCGTGCAAGTGTAAACGTGCTTGTGGAAGCTGTGAGTGTTTCTATATGTCATGTTTCGGTGATCTTGTCAGTCAACGAGCTCATGGTGTATAGACCTGCGTTGGGCGCGTTTTGCGTATGAATGTATGTGGTATTTATATATTATGCGTGATTCCTCTCTCGAGCACTGGGAGGCCGTTTTGACCAGATCAGACCCAGTCGTCCAGTTAAGGGTCGTGGAGCGGGCCACACAGGTCGCCGCCAACCTTGGGATGATGGCCATCTAACACGGAATCGTCCGCAGTTGCTTTCTGACAAAATAAAGTTTTACCACCCATGCATACTGATAAAGAAAAGCAGTGGGAAAGGGTCCCTGCAACACGCTTTGAGAATGGTCAGAAAACGCTTTCGATCGGCCATTTAGGATTCCGTGAACACGTGTGCCATTATTATAGCGCATTACATCGACAAATATTCAAAAAAAATTCTCAAAGTCAGCTTGCCATCGTTTTCTTTTCACTCGACAAATGACACTACATGCTGAACGATCACTGCGTCACAGGTCAAGTATCAGTCATTAGCTGATTTGGGTATGGCGCGCTCGGGAGTTACTGGGACCGCCGCGTGAGGCCGTGACTTGTCCATGCACGCACGCACGATGGCAATGAGGTATGGTGGTTTGGGCTAAATGGTGTGACATGATGATAATTATAGCGCGAGAACAGAACGACTACAAAGGGATCGTCGAAAAAATGGATCGTCTCCTTCTCTTCCCGTTGTCGTCGTTCTGTTCTCACGCTATAACTATCATCATGGGCCTGAAAATCTACGCATACCGGTGGCCACGTCATATGAGAAAAGTAATCCGCATAGAACACGATATAGATTTCTCCTGAATTGTACGATACAGTCGACGTCCTTGAGGAGGCAAGTGGTGTGGTGAGTGATTCTTGAAACAGAGGGAAAAGGCACCTAATTGTTGTCTGCCTCTTGGGCGAAACGGCACAGTGCCTTATAGGGGAGGCGGAGGATAAAAATAATAGTGGAAAATATATGAAGTAGGAGGACAAGCAAGCGACAGAAGAAGAAGGAGATAGGAAAGTTGGGATCCGGTCGATTCAGTCCATGGACGGGCCACCACACAGCGAGAGCTTCACGGCGTCATGAGACCGCGGAGGGCGAACCAGTCGGAGGGAGCTAAGCTGTCGTCGGAACTTGGGTTCACGACCGTCCAGCTTGAAATCCTCCGAGCTAGTGGTAGTGGTGGTAGTGGTTAGAAGAAGAAGAAGGTGCCTAATTTCTGCAGCCCGGTATAGGAGCACGGCGCAGCGCCTGCGGGAATAGGAAATGTGAGGAAAGTGGATCGAAGAGAAAACAGCACAAAGTTCTGTGGACATTTATGTATGATCCCTCTAGGGGTGTAACTTAGAAGTGTGGCAGTTTGGGCTGGTTGGTATGACATGACGATAGTTATAGCGCGAGAACAGAACGACGACAAAGAGACAAAGCACTCTCGTCTCCTTCTTGTCTCTTTGTGGTCGTTCTGTTCTCGTGCTCTGACTATCGCCCTCTAGGGAATCCCTCAACAGAAAAAGAAAGAGAGAAAGTGTTCGAGGTAACGAGGCGCGGGCGACATAAGTCTTCCCCTGTGCCGTCCCTTCTTCCGGCGCTTTCGTCGGGACGAGAGAAGTAAGGGCCGTTCCACGCGCTTCCCGCACAGCCGCAACGCACGGGCCGAGACCCCTTCCGCACGCAAGCGGGGGACAAATAAGCCAATTGGCAACGCTATTTCACCCTCCGCAGCGTCGCCAATTGGCTTATTTGTCCCCCGCTTGCGTGCGATAGGCGTCCCGGCATGTGCGTTGCGGCTGTGCGGGAAGCGCGTGGAACGGCCCTTAGGTTCGTTCCACGCACTATCCGCACAGCCGCAATGCACATGTCGAGACCCCTGCCACATGCAATTGGTGGACAAATAAGCCAAGTGGCGACGCTCTTTCACCCTCCGCAGCGTCACCAATTGGCTTATTTGTCCCCCGTTTGCGTGCTGTAGGGGTCCCGGCACATGCGTTGCGGCTGTGCGGGAAGCGCGTGGAACGGCCTTTACACCACTCGTACTGGACGGATTCTGAAAAGCTTTGCGGTGGTGAACTCGTGAGGCACGAAGCTTTTTTAGTGACTTGAATCGCATGATTACTTGCAAAAGTGTCGCAGGGCCCCATCAAGGGCTCTGTTGTATTTTCCGTAATTAATCAGAACAAAGATGCAAGTATACACCAGCGTCATTGTAGCACTAGCATCATTGTCTGGTAGTTCTCTAAATAGTTATAGTTGCATGCGATGTATCACTTATGATGTATAAAATGCTTGTACCCAGTGCTCAAGTCCTGGAAGATGAATTCCAGTGTTTGGGGAACTGTAGCTAGTTTCTTACGGTCGACCCGAAGATTCTCTATAAAAACCTCCCTAGCCTGGGAATTGGAGAAAAGCACAAGATGGCGCTACAGCACTACCACGGATAGAGTTATTCTACATGCTACTTTTAGGTAGCATAACGCTAGCATATACAGTAACTCCAACCACGGATGTCTCCAAAGCTGCAACTGCAACTGGCATTTTACGGACAACATGACCGTTTTTTTTTTTTTTTACTGTTAAAAGGTGTCGACGCGACCACGAAAGTAAGCCTTAGCGAAGTGAACTAAATAAAAGCAAAAAGGGGACCTAGACGGCACTGTAAGATATGGCGCTTGCGTCGTCGTCTGCTGCGGTATTCCGTAATTCTTTACGGATAACCGGAACTCCTCTCCAGGGCCAAAGTTCGGCGCCACACTCGCTCGTGCGGCAGTCATTAACACCAGTCGCGTGCCCTGCGGTCGGGAGCCGTGAACCATTAGTTCCCGCGGAAAAAAAAGTGCGCGCGTGAGCCATGAGGGGCGCGGCGTCTCGAAATAACCGCAGCAGACGACACTCCCGACTCGCTGTTCCGCCATTGCACCCCGCGCGGCGCGCGGGGTTCGCTTGTATCTCTCCGTCGTTTTCGTCTGCTCCCCACCTCTCATGTCCTGTCACTTTCGTAGCTTACTCCTTTGTCTAGGTGTTCGTTTGTTCGTTTGTTTGTTTGTTTCTTTGTTGTTTTACTTGTTCCACGTGCCTCTGCGCAAAACCGTGATGTCGCGGCGTGGGTGATTCCGTCTGACACGTGAGCGCTTAAGACCCGCATGCGCACAAGGCGACGACCTCTGCAGCAGAAGTGCGTCGTCTGCTACAGCAAAGTGCGCTGCCTCCGTTCTGCGGTAGTGCGCGCAGGAATACAACTGACAGAAGCAGACGATTTGTTCGCAACTGTATTTCCCCCCCTTTCCGAAATCCAGAAAAATCTTGCAGTACCGTGCAAGCAAGGCAGCCTCGATTACAAAGCTCCTTCGCGCCGGTTAGTGACACCCAATCAGCGACCGCACTGCCGCCATATTGAATCAGGTGGCGCATCTATCGCGTCGCGTGATCTTGCCATAATGGGTCAAACAGTGTACGCTAGTCAGTGCTACACCAGCCACCATAACTGTTCTGTACTAAGTGACGCTGGCATGGAGGCAGCCTGGTGTACGCAAGAGACAGCTTTAGCTAAAGCCGACTAATATGGAAAGTGTTTGGTTCGCCTCACCTGGCAACTGTTCGCGCTCCATCGTATTCGACAGTCATCGTCAACTTGAGAGTTCTGAGAGTCGCCATCTGAATGATCAGCAGTTGGCAAATCGTTTCCGAGCAACTCGCTCCGTCCATATTAGCCGCTACAGTCACGTGCGTTCATTTGCTGCAGGCAACTATAAGCATGAATGAATAGGAGACTATTCACACGCCATGGCCGAGACGTTCTGCCGCTATCCAGAAACGCTACATGAGTATTTTGCTTTCGGGAACGTTCGTAATTAGCGTTAATGAGCTGCCGATGTCGGCGATTAGAGTGCCCTGAGAATTCGGGCTTTTTTTGACGAGTGACAAAGGGCGAGTTTTACGCATGCTAATAAGACGCTCTGAAAGATTAACTTCTGCTTCCAAGGGCACTGCATCTTCTTCGAGCTCCCTTGATGCCGACGAAATCATTCACAAGACGTTTACACGAAGTCGTTAGCACATGTGTGTGTGGGGGGGTGAGGAACGGAACTTCATCTTAAAGCATGCATGTGGTAGTACGGGGCGCAGCAGGAGCAACATCCTCTCAAGTCTAAAGGACGTTGGTAGAAGGATGTCTCTCAGAGATCTGGGAGTGTGATGACATGACCCCCCCCCCCCCCAACCCTCATGGTTAACCTTGTGCACGGCTGTGAATGGAAACGTTAACTACCGAGGCTCCAGCTTTCAAAGAAACAAGAGTAATGTACATCTGTGGGTCTTGCACGCATGGAGTTTATGAGAAAGTTTACAGGGAGCGGCAGAGCGGTAATCATTAACCGCGCATGGTCGGATGCAGTTCACGTTATCTTTACGGTTGCGTGCGTGGCATTGTTTTTTTTTTATTTTCGTCATAACTGTGTGAGTACCGAAATAAAAAATACAAAAAGGAAAGCTCTCTTGAACTTTCGTTATAGCGTGCGTTAGTGTGCGGTGTACTTCAATGAGCGCTGCTTGCAAAGATTGTTCTGCCCTCTCTCACTTAGACCCAAATGGCACTGCAAACATTCGCTATACCATCGTGAGAACTGCGGGAACTTCAGATCCTTGTGTCAAGTTCATTAAAGAAAGAAAGAAAGAAAGAAAGAAAGAAAGAAAGAAAGAAAGAAAGAAAGAAAGAAAGAAAGAAAGAAAGAAAGAAAGAAAGAAAGAAAGAAACGAAAAGTGCATCACAAAGATAATAGCTTAAAGTTAACTAAGTACCATAAAGGTCAGAATGATGTCTATTTTTTACTGCCCTCCCGCAACACTATCTATGCGAAGGTGGACAAGCCGCAGTACCCCTCCTAAGGGTGAGATGAAAGATTTATATCTATCATAGTAGTGGTCACAATATTCTAAAACTGGATTTTTTTTTTGCGCGAGTGTCATTAGAACATTGTACTACACTCCCACAAAAAGTGCAGCCGCTAATAACGGTTCTTAAGGTATAAGGTACCTGCAAATTCGTCGTCATATGTCTTCAGTGACTCACTTATTATGAGACAACGTAAATTACTTACGTAATGCGCAAATAGGCTGAAATTCGAGAAACGATGCAGCCTCCTAAGTGGTGCTAATTCGACGGACAATAGGGTACGCCGATCGCTATTGCCGACGTCTGCACAATAATAATCGCTGCAGTTTTACTGCCCCAAACCACCGTATGATTATGCGGGACGCTGTAGTGGACGGCTCCGGAAATTTAGACCACCTAGTGTTCTTTAACACGCACCTAGTTCCAAGTATACAGGGCTTTAAGCATTTCGCTTCCATCGAAAAGGAACCGCCGCGGCAGAGCTCAAATCCTGTGCAGCCGTCGTGTCAAAGGTCGAGCACCTTCACTGCGCAACAGTGGCGTGTAACGTTTCGATAAGGTTACTTGCTTGGTCATTTAATCTTTCGAGCAGATTTGGCGTTGACCTTTGCAGGAGCCTCACAAAACGTTTACAAATAGACGCAGCGGCATGATAAAACTGAAGGAAGGAAGGAAGGGAGGAAGGGAAGCAACAAAAGGGAGAAGGCAGGGAGGTTAACCAGAAAGACATCTGGTTGGCTACCCTCACTGGGGGATTAGGAAAGGGGACAAGAAAGACGAGAAAGAGGGAAGAGAGGGAAAAGAAAAAAGGGTGGGGGAGAGACTGACAGTAATTTCACTGCAGCGTGTAGAACTCTACCGAATGTCAGAGGCGTCCACACAAGCCTGTCTTTCTCAGCAAACACAGCAGGGCTTTCACTGCCTTGTGGGCTGTCGAGGCATGTGGACGCTGCTGTAATAGCACCTGCACAGAAAGAGGCCGATCATCCAGTCGCCGCATTGCGTTCTGAGGCAAAACGAGGACAATGGCACAGCAGGTGAAAAAAAAAAAAAAAAACTACCAGGGTACTTTATGCTGCCGATGGCTTATCTAAGAGCACCCGACGTGAAAGCCCTGTTCTTGATTTTCTTCACAGCCCATTAATCAATCCTTCGACGCCCGTTTCCGAGAGCTTTCTGCAACTACTGCAGTTTTACACTGCCTGCAAGGTAGGAGGCATTGCCGGCTGTTTGCGTTTGACACGCTTTCACACGGCCTGCGCGATCGGCCCACTTTCGACGTAGCGACGTGTCGTGCGAGGACGTCACGCTGTGACGTCGTGCTGATGACATCGTAGTCGCGTCACGTCGACGTCACTAATTCTGATGATCAGCTTTGTTGTTGTTGCTGTTGTTGATGATGTTGTTGTTGTTGGTGATGATGATGATGATGATGATGTTTTTGTTGTTGTTGTTGTTGTTGATGATGATGATGTTGTTGTTGTTGTTGTTGTTGTTGTTGTTGTTGTTGTTGTTGTTGTTGTTGTTGTTGTTGTTGTTGTTGTTGTTGTTGTTGTTGACGCAACCAAATCGAGACGGCGACGCTGGCGGCGGTAAGTTTTCACGACTCATGAGACATCTATAGGGCACTCCCCTTAAAGAAAGAGAAAGGAAACAAGGCAGCTTCACACTAGGGGTGACAAGCCGGAAGTAGTTGCGTTGCTGCGCAGCCTTCTTTGTCTCTCTTCAGTTTCCTTTTTCCTTACTCCTCTATCTTTCCCTTTTACTATTCTTTGTCCCCATTTCTATTTGCATCTTGCACTCTCTTCATACACTTTTTTTTTCTTTCTTGCTCTATTGTTTCTTTCTATTTCCTCTCCCTTTTCTATCTCTATTTTGCACTTTCTTCCTCCTTGTTTCTATTTTTTACGTCATTTTGTCTTGGTTACACCAAGCGCAGTAGTTTTCTCTCTCACTGTTTTTTTTTTTTTTTGCTCACAATTCAACGATGCTAAGTGTTCATCACCAAGGCAATCGAATAACAAGGAGAAGAAGACTTCACCTGAGCACGAGCATGCCCTCAATATGACACACATGGAGCGTTACGCCAGGTGACAAGAACACGTGACCCCCCTCCCCCCCACAATCAAAGGGCTACGCGCATAAAGAGTACTGACAGTGTTTATCAACATCCATCCGCATGAGAGAGCAATGTACTCTGACCCGCGGCACAACTGATAGCGACGCCTTCCATTAGGATAGGCCGCCGAACGTGGCTGTGAGTGGTACGAATGCAGATTATCAGTGGTGGATTGCGGACGGGTATCTCGTGTTTACGCGCGAAGGATGCCAGCGATACGCTTCAATTGTCGCCGCTGCATCCTTTTTTCGAAAGGCGGCAGATATAGCGCCTGCCTCTCACTCGCACGCTTGGTTCACAAGCGGGGGTATACGATGTGCGAGCTCCGAGACCACCCGCGGTGTATTCGTGCATCTTGCAATCTCTGAGGCCATCTAAAGAAGAAAAAAAAAACTTACAGTTGCTCTTAATGGGACGCCTAGAGGAATGAAACCATACAAACAGTACCGTTTGATGCGAGATAAGAAGGGAAGGAGAGGAAGTTTCCAGTTTTGGCAACTGTGGGACGGAGTATATAGGATGGTTTGACTGCTTAGTTGCTCTACGCACGAGAGCATTTTCTAGAACAGTTATTTTTCGAGAGTTTTGGAGAGTCATTGAAGGGTGGAAAGAATTACCGGGTAGTCTCCGTGACTTTGTCGCTGTCGGATATTTTAGACGCACTGTTAAAACAAATCATTGTTTGTTTGTTTTTTGCTCTAATGTCAACATTGCAATCAGTGTTTTTGTCCATGTGATTGCAACCCGCTCCTGCAATGACCCCGTATGAAGCTGTAGTATTTGAAAATAAATAAATAAATAAAAATTCTTCAGGGAACAAACCGGGGTTGAGCGTATCGTAGTTGAAATCAAGAAGAAGAAATGGACATGGGCTGGCAATGTAGCACGTAGACAGGATAACCACTGTTCGTTAAGGGTAACTGACTGGATTCCCAGAGAAGGCAAACGGACGAAGGGGAGACAGAAAGTTAGCTGGGCCGATGAGATTAAACAGTTTGCGGGCATAAAGTCGCAACGGAAAGTACAACGGAATGCTGTCAATTTGCAACGCACATTCCAGTGTTTTATTAGTTTTATTACTGTTTTTTTTTTCTCGAAAGATAATCTGTATGTCGATGCCTTTCAGTTTTTGAGCACGTGTGTTGTCTCCTGCCAGATTCTGTAGGGGCAGGAATCTTCGTCAAGCCACTATGAGAGCGGCTTTCTGCTCCTGTCCTAGCATTTGCTGTAAATGAATGCTGAAATAAAGAATCAATCAATTAATAAAAAAAACTAGACAGATTTGACTGGCGGAACATGGGAGAGGCCTTTGTCCTGCAGCGGACGTAATAAGACTGATGATGATCATGATGAAATAAATAAATAAATAAATGGCGCTCAAGGAGCCCATAGCAGCTATTGAGCTCTGGTGATAATTAGCATGAATTAATTGACACAGTCACGACAAAAACTATTAAGATGGTCCGGAGGCTCCCCAGTGAAGTAAGGCCTTGTCCATGTAGGAACCCGGAGATGGTGACCCTAAGGACCATTCACGTTTTTTTTTTCTTGGCAAAATAAAGCGGACACTTGCGCTTGATCCGTAATGAGATATGGACAATCAGCGATTTCAACCGGATAAATTCCGTCAAGTTACATTACCCATTAACCCAACAAACGAGTTTCCCTTCGTGTAGAAATCCGAAATTGAGTCTCTTATTGTTCGCGCTTCACTTGATCATCTTAAGACACGCGGATGGGAGTTAACGGTTCTTAAGAGCATCTGCGCTTTCCTATAACAGTTTTAGTGCATACGATTACTTTTAAAGTTACCGAGAATACTCTAAGACGTTGTAATATGGATGCAAAACTTTAATGAAAAATTCCTGAGGTTCGCAGCACCACGTGCAGGGTGCCGCGATTAAGCCGCATCCATTTTGGAACAGTCAGGCCAAGTTTGATCACCACATCGTACACCCTCTCAACAGCCTGCAGTTGAGTGCAGACATCGGGGCTATTGATGACAGATACCCGTTTGTCCTGGTAGCATATTGTTTGGGCTAATGAGGTCGCTGTAAAGCCAGAAAGGGCTACTGGTATACGTGTCGGCATGAATACCGTGCAATGGTTTGATTGATATACGAAACCACCACATGATTATGAGAGACGCCGTAGTGGAGGGCTCCGGAAATTTCGACCATCTGGGGTTCTTTAACGTGCACCCAAATTTAACGTGCTCCCAAATCTCAGCACACGGGCCTACAGCATTTCCGCCTCCATTGAAAATTCAGCCGCCGAAGCCGGGATTCGATCCCGTGACCTGCGGGTCGGCAGTCGAGTGCGTTAACCACTATATAGACCACCGCGGCAGGGCCAATATTGTGCAATAAAGCCGTACTGGAATACGAGCCCACCTTCAATAGTCTGGCACGATCTTGGAATACAACGAGAGTCCGCAGAGAACTCCCATTCATTCATCAACAAAAGACCAGTAGGAGGCACAGCTGACAATTCAAAATCCTTCAAACCAGCTGCAACTGGTTCTCAGGCTCGACGTTACAGCTTCTTCGACTGAGGTGGCTGCGCATCTCTGGCCGCAAACAGCCAGAGATGTGCCAGAAACTTTCTTTTTCTTAAAGGGGAAGATATACGTGCACGGTCTATACGGAGCCAGTGGGGAACAGGGCAGCAACAAGAATGGAGGAACGGAGGACGGTGGAAAGAGGCACACCAGCAAGAAAAGGAGCTATAGCTTCGGAGCCGGCCCAACAGTCACCCCTAAAGCAGGGACCAAATCAGCACCGAAACGTCGGGTAAATTCATGGATTTCAAATTTCAACCTTGGAACCTTTGGGCTAAAAGTGGCTGGATAATTTATTCTATTCGTATATCTTTTTTTCTTTTCACCAATATGGGTTCGCTTATTTAAGGGGCGACAGGTCATCACCCTCTATAGACTAGCTCTAGACGTTGTTGGGCAAGTACAGCAGTGGCCTTCGCGCTCGAGGTCAACTGCGTGGCACGCGGGTCTACAGCGGCTAGTAACCGGGCCAAGTCCTTCCGAAAAGTCTCGTCGAATTCCAGAAACAGGTTGCTGGCGATAGAGCAATGAGCTAGGCTGGAAAAAGAGGCGAATCCCATTTTTTGTTGTTGTAGTTGTGTTGTGCTGCCCTCGGCTGTTTTGGTAGGGACGAGTAGCTTCGTAGAGTCATCCTGGAAAACCGGGTTCGCCTGAACAAAGCTTCCGAAATGGGAGATCCAACTACAATGCTTCGGGACTTTCCCACCGGTTGAAGGAGGAGCGGCGCTTGTTTGTGGACTGTTTACCATTTCCTTCTCGGTGCAATTTTGTTTGGGGGAGGGGGGGGGGGGAGGGGACCATGCTCATTCGCGACAATTCCGGGGACCAAGGAGCACCCTTTGGAAGGTCTCACGCTGTACGAAGAACTGTGGGGTGATGGTGGTTAGAAGAAGGAAAAAAATGCACCTAATTTCGGCCATCCATAATGCGACACCGCAAACACATCTATTGAGAAATAGAGATTGCCTTGTGGTTTCCACCTTTTCTTGCGGCCTTCTGAGCGGCCTTCTGGCATCCGTTTCTGTCCTACGAGGGACCTTTTAGAAGAGGGAAAACTCCTTTGAAGACAGCGCAGCTCCATTGCTGCCGAGCTTGAGCAAACTCCGGAGAAAAGATGAGCTCCCTGGCTTCTGACATCTCGGTCTTCCGAGACCGGGAAGCCTACCTTTTCGTTCGTGTAAGGTTTGATGGGCTAAAAAGGGAGGGGAGAGGCGATGGAGAGGAGAAAAAAGTTTCAGGTGTGGAGCAAGTTCTTTGTGCTCGTTTCTACATTCTGACATGTTGTCGTCCTGGAGCAGTTTGAAGTTTTTTTTTTTTTGCTAAAGGTATTTTAAAAAAATGAAAAGGAAATATAAGGATAGATCCCAAGGACATACCATACTTTGTGGGCAGGTTGTCAGTTTTTTTTTCTATATACATAACTTGGTGCTTGCGCGCTCTTTGAAGATGAGGCACGGGTCAATCATATACGCTTGTCAAATTCAGTTGACTCTGGCATATGTCTGAGTGCGGTGTACAAAGGGATCGGGGGCGGTTTTAAGGGGAGAAGTACCACAAAGACGGCACGTGCGAGGCACGCGTACGGAGAGTTTTGTGAGTGAGCACTGAGAAGGAGCCCTCGTTTAACAATCTCTCCCGCCTGTTTCCAGAATGTCACCCGAGGTCACGGGTCAGTTGGGGACGCTGTTGCTAAGGCGTATGAGCTTCTACAACTCTACGCAAATGTTTTTTGCGCGTGCGCATGCGAATATACTTTGTTTTTTACCCAAATGACCTTGACCGAAAACTACCAGTGTAGTTTTTCTTCTTTTGATAAATTTCATTTGGAACTGATTGCTCGTGTTTGTTCCTACCTTTCTCGTTAACTGTCGTAAGTGGCATAAATCATGCAGGGGGGAGGGACGTCAGGACATTCTTCCAATTAATTTTGGTTGCAGGTTCAACGCCTTATCGTACCTGCTTCTGTCCTTGTCTTTATTTTCGCGCTGTTTTAACACACCGAGCTGAAAGAGCAGCTTTTTTTAGCACCAGCATTAACCAATGTCCGCCTTCACAAATTGGACTCACGCCTACAGCTCCGTCTTCCATCAGGAATAACCAGAGCTAAAGAGACACTTTTTTGCCGTCTTTAGATTAGGGTGGCCTTTGCGAATGCTTATTCGTTTCGAATCGGAATGGCCAGCAGCCCGACATGTTACAACTGTGGCTGCGTGGAAACTTTTTCCCATCTTCTCTGTGAGTGTCCTCGCTTCAGTGCGCCAAGAAAAGAACTGTCGAAATTTTTATATAGACTAGACAATCGCCAATGGTCGGAAGAAAGGGTATTAGGACACCGGCCGGGACCGTCCTCGGCACGCAAGGCATCGAGAGCATTGTTGCGCTTCTGGCGAGCAAGTGGTATTAAAGACAGACCGTAAGCCGCGTTGTGGATCGTACTTTGTCATTCCCCTGCTTTTTGTCTCTCCTTTAACGTCTCTTTTCTGTCATCTTTTGTTCCCCCTTCTCCAAGACAGGGTAGCCAGCCAGTCTGAGAACTGGCGAACCTCCCTGTCCTTCCAAGCCCCTCCTCCTCCTTTTTAGAACCTGTTCTAGACTCTCTTGAGGCAACTAATACACGTACACTACTTTCAAGACACCCCATTTGCCATGAAACATAATTTTTGTGAAGTATGAGAGCAGCCACTACAGTGTCATTATTCTTCACTCGGCTGTGAAGCAAAGGATCCCGCTACACGTCTATAAAACATTGTGTAAGATGAAGAATCGGAGCTGAGCCCTTTGCAACGAAACGAAAATCATTCAAGGACCAACTCGTTGCGGAATACTCACTGTGTCATGCCAGGTAGATACTTTTTTATGCTTTTCTGAGACGCCATATTACAAATCTTGACACGATTTCTCGCCCATCATCGTCGTCACGATTCCCCGCCTGTTAGGGTAACCTTACGAAGAAGTCTCAGGCATCGGCATGGATCTGCTAAACGCGCCTCGGCAGATTTAGTGGAGCACGCCGGTGGCGTCAGCTTCTTATTACCATTTGACTTAATCATTATGACTGTCTTGTACAGTATGTGGCACTCTCGAATAGCTAGATTTTACGGTGGACCCGACGGGAGACGAGCAAGACTTTGATTGATTGATATGTGGGGTTTAACGTCCCGAAACCACCATATGATTATGAGAGACGCCGTAGTGGAGGGCTCCGGAAATTTAGACCACCTGGGGTTCTTTAACGTGCACCCAAATCTGAGCACACGGGCCTCCTTCATTTCGACGAGCAAGACAGGGTTTTGAAGAAAGTATAACAAGCTTTGTCGAGGTAGGAAGAACAAATGAATGGGTTATTATATGGTTATGAAGTGGCAATGTTCTTTATCAGTGCCTGACTGTAGTGATTGATGTGTCGTGCTTTTTGTGTATATTAATATAAGTCTCTTGTTTCCGTGAATCAAAACTAATGAGAAAAAACAAAGGCCTCCGGCGTGGTTCTGTGAAGCTGACACGAGTGCCGGCATCAACTCCCATCCGATTGTGTTGTTCTTTTTTGTTTTGTTTTTATTTCGCATGATAGCAATTACGACAATGGCGAACAACCATGGCGCCAACGTCGGCTGCTGTTGTGATCCGGAACTCGGAACCGGATCATCCGGAAAAGCTCCGAAATCTCGCATTGTCACGAGCCAAACATTGACATCGGGGTCTCTGAGCGTAAGGATGCCGCAATTCAACCGATTTTCCGAGTTTCTAACACGAACAACTTACACTTTTCACTCAACTGTGTTTGTGAAACGGTCACAAAGCTTCACAAGTTAGGACAAAAAACAAACAAATAAAACAACCAAGGAGACAGACAAGTAAAAAAGAAAAGTGTGTCTTGAAGAAGCCAAGTTGGCGCCGTGACCTTGGCCTAGAGTCGTGCTGGCGCACAACGTTTCTTTTTTTTTTTCATTTGTCAGCTTTTGCGAAGTTGCGCACTTGATATTGCGTCAGTGAAAATCCTTTACCGCAGCTCGCAGGAGGACATGCATTGCAAACTAGCTGGGCAAACTAGCATTGCAAACCTGCGCCTCTCTCTCTCTCTCTCTCTCTCTCTATCTGTCTATATATATATATATATATATATATATATATATATATATATATATATATATATATATATATATATATATATATATATATATATATATATATATATATATATATATATATATATATATATATATATATATATATATTGTTGCGGGTTCGCGGCTATGCAGCTATGCGGGCGGTGCGAAGAAGAAGACGACGACGTTTTTGGGCTGTTCAAAATACACAACGGCTGCCATCTTGACTGCTGGAGTACTTTTCTACTCTAAAGTAGTAAATACATTCGCAACATTTTGGTGGTGCCGCTGGGTACGACGCAAGACGGAACTTCGAAGCGGACGTGTTCTCGACTGCCCGACCATGGCAACAGAAACCAATTCTGCCGCTCCTGTTTCAGCCGCGACTCCGGCGCAGCCTGTACAGCCGGTCGTATTGACGCAACCGCGCGACCCTGGCAACTTCTGCGGCACCGACCATGTTGACGTTGACGACTGGATTCCGAAGTTCGAGCGGTTTGCAGCAGTGTACCGGTGGGACCCTACGATGATGCTCGCCAACGTTGGCTTCTATCTCTGCGGAACAGCTGGCGCGTGGTTCGAGGCTCATGAAGCGGACATAACCAGCTGGGATACTTGCAAACAGAAGCTTCGTGACCTGTTTGGTAAGGCCGTCGGACGCCAGCGGGCCGCTTCTAAAGAACTCTCTGGTCGGGCACAAACTACGACCGAATCATATGTCACCTACATCCTTGACGTTCTCGCCCTTTGCCATCGTGCCGACCCCAACATGTCCGAGGAAGACAAAGTAAGCCATTTACTTAAAGGCATTGCAGATGATGCTTTTAACATACTGGTTTCCAAAGACTGTTCCACCATTGATGACATCATCAAAGAGTGCCGCCGATTCGAAGAGCTGAAGAGTCGCCGGGTCGCCAAGAATTTCTTGCGACTTCCGAACACGGCCGCTACGTCATCTTGCGAGGACCTTCAGCCGCCATGCAGTCAACCACATAACAACGAAAGTGTGGTTCGCATCGTTCGTAGAGAAATCGAGGCCGCGTCTCCGTCTTTTCTGACCCGCCCATCTGATGATCGACCAACGATCTCGTTGATCCAACAGGTCGTGAGAGAGGAGCTGGCAAACGTTGGGCTGCAGCCTGTGTGTTCGTTGACGGAACCTCGGGTCAGTACCATAGCGCCTTCTCCTGCACCAGAAAGATTCCGCCGCTATCGTGATCCTGCTCAGTGGAGGACACAGGACGACAAGCCTATATGTTTTCATTGTCATGGTGTAGGACACATCTCCCGCTACTGTCGTTTCCGCACGTATCCACCTCGGTCGTTTCCTGGCTATCGACGTGACGACAACCACCGGCCCCTGCAGTACAGCGCTCGTGACGATGGACCGTACAATGGCACTCCTGCGACACCAGTCCGCCGGTCCAGCCGTTCGCCGTCCCCGCATGACCGTCGCTCCAGGTCACCTCAGCACCGCCGCTATTCGTCGCCCCACCCTAGTGGACGCCCTTCTTCGGAAAACTGAGCAATGCAGCTCCCGGAGGTGACGCTGCATTGGACTCCCGACCTGAAAACCCTCTGCTGACCTTGACTACGGACAAGAACCTGCTTGATGTAGAAGTGGATGGCCTTCCTGTTACTGCCCTTATTGACACCGGCGCACATATTTCAATTCTGAGCTCTGACCTCCGTGCACGATTAAACAAGGTCCTTACGCCGCCAGAGTCCCTATTTGTACGTGTCGCTAGTGGAGCGACCCCGGCTGTGCTCGGAATGTGCACCGCGCGTGTGAGATTCGCCGACCGCCAGACGTCCGTTCTATTCCATGTTCTCGCTCACTGTCCACATGACGTCATCCTTGGACTCGATTTTTTGTCCGACCACTCCGCTGTAATTGACTGCTCAGCCGGCGTCGTGCAACTTGACTTGCCTGCGGCCACCGAAGAGTCGAAGATGGTACAGAACAAGCTTTCGTGCGCTGAGTTTGTTCGCCTCCCACCCCAAGCCCTAACTTGTGTCACAGTTGAACCGTATCCCAGTGTTCCGGATGGGGATTACGTGGTCTTTCCCTCTCCCGGTGTTTTATTGGCCCGCAACGTTTCCTCCCCGTACACCATATTAACTGTCACAGCGAACAAGACGTGCCTTCCTCTTCTGAACTTCGGACTCAGCCCTCAAATCCTACCACAAGGCATTGTTCTCGCCACTCTTTCACCGTCACACGAGTGCCAGATCTCATCAGTGTCACGTGAACTGGCCACAGTCGCCTCGCCGAACCCGCATAGCACCGACGCAGCCAAATCTACACGGCTCAACAATGTAACTAAGATGATTGCCTCAGACCTCTTGCCGTCTCAGGTCAAAGACCTCACTGATCTTCTCACGAGCTATTCGGACATATTTGACTTTGACGGTAGGCCCATAAGTCAAACATCGCAAGTCAAACATCGCATTAATACCGGTGATGCAGCTCCAATTCACAGGCGTCCCTATCGAGTGTCACCATCAGAACGCCAAGTTATCCAACAGGAGGTGAATAAGATGCTCACAAAAGGCATCATAGAGCCCTCATCGAGTCCGTGGGCGTCCCCTGTAGTCTTAGTTAAAAAGAAGGACAATACCTGGCGTTTCTGCGTGGACTATCGGCATTTAAACAAGGTCACCAAAAGGGATGTCTACCCGCTTCCTCGTATTGATGATGCCCTGGACTGCCTTCATGGCGCAACCTATTTTTCTTCGATAGACTTACGCTCCGGTTACTGGCAGATCGCCGTGGACGACCTCGACCGGGAGAAGACCGCCTTTGTAACGCCTGACGGTCTCTACCAATTCAAGGTAATGCCGTTTGGCTTGTGCAATGCGCCGGCAACGTTCGAGCGGATGATGGACACGCTTTTGCGCAGCTTTAAATGGTCTATCTGCCTGTGTTATCTGGACGACGTGATTGTGTTTGCCCCAACCTTTAAGTCTCACCTCGAGCGCCTTTCCTCAATTCTTTCAGTATTTCGAGAGGCTGGGCTCCAACTTAATTCCTCGAAATGCCATTTTGGGCATCGCCAAGTTACTATTCTAGGGCATCTCGTTGACTCCTCCGGCATCCGCCCCGATCCCGACAAAGTCCGAGCTGTCCTGGATTTTCCTGTACCGACTTGTGTCAAGGACGTTCGAAGTTTTGTGGGCCTATGCTCATATTTCCGACGATTTGTCAGAAACTTCGCAGAGGTCGCACGCCCCCTCACTGATCTTTTGAAGAAAGATGTACCATTTGAGTGGGGTCCTGATCAAGGCACGGCCTTTTCCCAGCTCATAACACTTCTGACCACGCCACCGATTCTCGCCCACTTCGACCCGTCTGCTCCAACCGAGGTCCGCACTGATGCTAGTGGCTACGGTATTGGCGCGGTTTTAGCCCAGCGTCAATCCGGTCACGATCGAGTTCTTGCGTATGCCAGCCGGCTCCTTTCTCCTGCCGAACGCAATTACTCTATTACGGAACGCGAGTGCCTGGCGCTTGTATGGGCAGTTGGTAAATTCCGCCCCTATTTATATGGCCGGCCTTTCACAGTTACCACTGACCATCACGCTCTATGCTGGCTTTCAGCCCTCAAAGATCCAACGGGGCGCCTTGCTCGTTGGGCTCTGCGCCTCCAGGAATTCACATACACAGTGGTTTACAAGTCTGGCCGTTTACACCAAGACGCCGACTGCCTCTCTCGGTACCCCGTTGACGCTCCAGATCTAGTAACCGACGACGCGTCCATCTGTATTTCCTCGCTCTCTGCTTTCGGCAACATGGGATGTGAGCAACGGCGTGACGCGTCCCTACGCGAGCTAATCGACCGCCTGAACACAGGCTGTACAGACAGTTCGCTTCGCATGTTCGTTGTCATAGACGGCATTTTATACCGCCGCAACATGCACCATGTGGGAAACGAACTACTACTCGTAATACCCACTCATTTGCACTCGACCGTACTTCAGCAACTACATGATGTACCAACGGCTGGCCACCTTGGTGTTGCCAGAACGTACGACCGTGTCCGCCGACGCTTTTTCTGGCCCGGCCTCTACCGTTCTGTACAACGTTATGTTAGGTCTTGTGAGTCGTGCCAACGCCGCAAAAGGCCAGCGGTACACCCCGCCGGGCTCCTTCAACCGATCGACGTACCTGCCGAGCCTTTCTATCGTGTCGGCCTCGACCTGCTGGGCCCTTTCCCTCTTTCTACCGACGGTAACAGGTGGGTCGCCGTCGCCATAGATTACTCGACCCGTTTCGCAATTACGAGACCTCTTCCAAGCAGCTGCGCTACAGATGTCGCCGACTTTTTGATTCAAGACGTCATCTTACATCATGGTGCTCCTCGTCAACTGGTCACCGATCGCGGTCGCTACTTTTTATCTAAGGTAATTGACGATCTACTTCGTTCTTGTGCAACCAAGCACAAGCTTACGACGGCCTACCATCCTCAAACAAACGGCCTCACAGAACGTCTGAATCGCACACTCACTGACATGCTCGCCATGTACGTGTCGACGGATCATCGTGACTGGGACATTGCGCTACCCTTTGTCACTTTCGCTTACAATAGCTCACGCCACGACACTGCTGGATATTCTCCCTTTTACCTTTTGTATGGAAGAGACCCGACATTGCCGTTCGACACGCTTGTACCCAACCCTACCGACCTGTCCACAGCATATGCTCGCCGCGCTATTAGCACCGCGGAGAAAGCCCGTCAGATTGCCCACCAGCGCCTTTCGGACTCGCAGCTCCGTCAGAAACGTAGCTATGACAGCCACCATCGGGACGTCCACTTTAGTCCAGGTGACCTCGTTCTTCTGTGGACTCCGTCGCGACATGTTGGTCTGGCTGAAAAGCTTCTACCCAAGTATTCCGGACCTTATCGTGTGCTACGGCAGGTAACTGATGTTACCTATGAAATAGCACCTCTAAACCCTTCGATACCTTCCACATCTTCCGACATCGTCCACGTCGCTCGCCTCAAGCCGTACATCTCGTCCAACACCTGCTAACAAGCGCCGGGTCGGCGCTTTTCGCCGCCGGAGGTCGATGTTGCGGGTTCGCGGCTATGCAGCTATGCGGGCGGTGCGAAGAAGAAGACGACGACGTTTTTGGGCTGTTCAAAATACACAACGGCTGCCATCTTGACTGCTGGAGTACTTTTCTACTCTAAAGTAGTAAATACATTCGCAACAATATATATATATATATATATATATATATATATATATATATATATATATATATACACCTTTTAATCCCTCCTTACTCCCATCACTTGTGAGCTACTGTTGAGGTGTCGCACCAGATGCAGACAGTTACGGGGCTAACTTTTCTCTTTTTTTCCCTCTTATAACCACATAAGTCCTAAAATTATTAAGCCCTAAAGTTATTAAGCCCTAAAACATAAGCCCTAAAAATTATTTGAGATTTTAGAGCACCTCGTACTTTACTATGGGAGAGCACTGAGCCGCCCTAGAAAAGAAAACAAATTATAGTAAGTTTAGAAAAAGTGGGCAACGATTTAGAGTTCCAGGTACTCTACTATGGGAGAGCATTAGGCCGTCCCGCTTGATACCAATCGATTATGTGTGTAGAAAGAGCTACTAACGATTTAGAGTACGATGTACTCTACTATAGGAGAGCGGAAAGCCGTCTCGTGAGCCTGAGCACCAATCGATTGGGGGGGGGGGGAAGGGGGGGTTAGAATGAGTGGTTAACGATTTAGAGTACTTGGTGCACTACTACTATGGGAGAGCTTACAGCCGTCCCCAAAGCGCAAGTACGAGATGTAGCAGCACCATATTTAGTTACTGAACATAGTTTGTTTTTAGAAAAAAGTGGTTAACGATTTAGAGTACTAGGTACTCTACTATGGGAGAGCATAAAGCCGTCCCGTAACTACAATGAGAAAGATGGGCCTTCAAAAGTTCGCCGGTGACGCGCGCACTTGTATGCGCTGTTTTTCAGCGATTGGTGGCTTCCGAATCACTTTCTTATTCGTGATCGGCCGTTTGTAGTGTGGCAGTCCGATCTTTTACGGAAGTCACTTGTCATTTCACGCCACCTCATTTTGTTGTTGCCCCATATATTGAGGACTGTAGAGAATGAAGCGGAGTGTCGCTAAGCACGTCCGCGAAATTTCCCGGCTTGGCACACAGGTGCGCAGGATAGCCCCTTCAAGAGGGGGAGTGGGATGGTGGAGGTTTGCCGCAGCACCTTCCTCCCTCCTTATTATGTCAGTGTAGGGGCGCGGCCACTGGATTAAAAAGCGGTCGTGCGATTTCACATCCAGCGGCCGTGATAGGCATTGAGTTTCTTAATATACACTAGAGGGAACTCTGGCGCTAGTGTCTATGGGAGCTGCAACGCACGATGCTTCAGCGAGCATGGGAATGATGGGTAGTACGCACATTTGTCTATTTTTCGTACTTCCGGCCTGCTTTTGGATCCGTGTGTGTTCGTGTGGCTTGGAGCTGTTTTCTTACGAAACAAACATTAGTAAATGTTCAGCGGTTGCGTTTCACCATAGTATATTTATAGACTTGCCTTTCCAAATCGGATCACGAAGTTCTAAAGGGTTCGTTATTTTTCTTTGAAACGAAAGCGTAACTAGCAGTAAACGAAGCCGCAAGTACAGTTCGCCACCCGCAAGTACGAAGACCAGGCAAATGTGTGTACTACCCATCATTCCCACGGCCGCTGAACGATCGCAGCGCCAGAGTGCCCTCTAGTTAATTTTGAGAAACTCTATGGCGATAGGGGCCTGGCATCACACCCCCTCCCCCCCTCCCTATCGCACGCCTATGCGGCGCAGAGAAGGGAAACAGTTGGGAGGAAACATCGCGCGATTCCCCTGGGCTGGGGGTCAGTATAGCTTGCGCCCCACGGGCCGCATGAGGCTGTTGTGACATGAAGTGGTATTTTCGCTTAAAACTAATGCTTGATAGCAAGTTGCAACTTTGTGACACTAGTGCAGAAAATAAGCAATACTTTATTTACTCTAGTATAGCAAAATATAGACAAATCACCGAATTTTTGCGCTTTGCCTGCCAGGCCCTCCTAACTTACCCCATCCCCAACCCCGTCCCGTTTAGACGTGCGGCCCCCTGCTGTGTCGTCTTCATGAAAAATGGCCCTCCGCCTCAAACGTTTTCCGACCTCGCCTGCTGTGTAATGTTGTGTAACGGTCACCTTGTCGCAGGTCCGTAGCCAGAAATTTTCTCGTGGTGGGGGGGCTTGGGGGCCAGGCAATAGTTTAAGGATTAGAAGAACACTTTATTATTATTATTATTATTATTATTATTATTATTATTATTATTATTATTATTATTATTATTATTATTATTATTATTATTATTATTATTATTATTATTATTATTATTATTATTATTATTATTATTATTTCATGCCCGTGATTGCGCCTCCTGTAAGTGTACTCCCATTGAATACGTTAATTCCATAAAATATCTTGGTGTATTCTTCGATAGCAACCTGTCCTGGAATGATCATTTGGCTTACATTTGTGACAGACTACGAAAATCTCGTTGTTACTTTTCAATATTAGATCAATTGCACCCACCAATATTAAAGTGACAATCATGCTTGCTCTTGCGTAGAGTATCCCACGATATGGCATCACTTTATTTGCTTTCTGTTCTTCGCGATGGGGGTTGACAATATTTCAAAAAGTATGTTGAAATCCATTGTGTATAATCGTTCTTCAGCAGACAATGTAACTTTATTTTTTCTACTTCGCCTGCCGTCTTTGAAAAGCGTCCTTTAACGAAACTGTTGTATTACGGCATTTCTGGGGCTGTCAGTTCAAAAACGAATTCATTACCCCTCGTATATTTAGAAAAACTGCCCGCTTTTCTGTACCATTCGTCAAAACACGATATGGCAAAGCTACTAGAAAGGTCTATGTCCCTATACTGTTTTTAATGACATCCCCGACAGTGTTTTTCTCGGCAGCGACTAAACGCACTCTATACGAAAGAGCCTGAGGTCTCTTTAATGCTGCATTAGTTATCGCATTATTATTTTTTTTTTCAAGTTTCTTCTTGCATACTGGGTATAATCTGTTTAAATATTTTCAATGCTTGTCTTCACATTTCTGCTGTTTAGGTAGTATTGCTTCCACTAACTTGATTATCGATTGTTATTGTATTCATATGTAGCGTAAATGAGTTACATGTATTCTTTCTCTGATTGTTTACATGAAAAGCTTTTCAATATATTTGTCATCTCTCGTCTGCCCATGTGCCGGGCCAAGTCCTCCAAGCTACAGTCTGGCTTTGACAGGCCTGTTATTTGTTTTGTACAACTCAAGATGACAATAAAGATTATATTATTATTATTATTATTATTATTATTATTATTATTATTATTATTATTATTATTATTATTATTATTATTATTATTATTATTATTATTATATGTCCTCGGTAAAACGCCCCTTTTCATCCAAATTTGGGGGACAGGCGGGTTGGCTACGTGTATCTATAGGTGATATATGCGACAATACACATCCATGACTGGAGCAACAGTGGTCCCGTTGTCCCAATCAAGAGAAGAAAGATCTATTCATGATTAGAATGACGCGACGAAAAAAGGGGCAGCTGTGAATATACGCCATTGGACTCTGCCAGTGTCGCGCACTTGAATGCGATCAATCGTGGCGGCGATCATCATCGTCCGTAATCGCCAGCGCACCCTGCACACCGTCTACGTCGGCGACGACAGGATTCACGGCCGGAGCTTTGGCGCCGACCGATTTCTGGGAAGTCGCGCAGTGTGGGGGTGAACGGCTTTTAAACTGAGCGAATACGATATTTTTTTCAGCTGTCGCGCGACAGGTTTCAGATAACTGATGTTACAAGGAAATGACGTGGCTTCGTACAGTATAACACTTGACTGCCACGCAGAATCCACGTGCTTGTTTATCAAGTTCCCCGTGTGGTTTACGAACCCATGTGCTCGTTCGCAAAAAAAATTTACAAGCCGTACTGGCAACTGCGACTAAAGCCCTCTTTTGCAGTCCACGTTTCCTATATATAAACGCGCAATAGTCGCTCTGTTGCAATTTTTTTTTTCGCTGATCACCACAAACTGCTCGGTGACCTCCATGGTCCATTCGAAGGGTATCTAGCACCTTTCTTTTTTTTTTTTGCGAAGCTGTTTTCATTTCGCGGCACAAATGTCCTTAAACAGAGACGGCTCCGAGCAAGCGCTTATAAGATATTTTATTTTAATGTTGCAGTAGTCAATTTTCCCGCGGCGGACTTCTGGACCACAACGCTTGCGTGACGTCAGGCCACAGTACAAATTATGGCGGCTTCGCAGCGCACGCAAGTCTCGCTAGTTGCTATGACGTCACCAAAAACTTCTATATGGCCGCTTGTGCGTCACCGGTGTAGCCATGCATGGTACGGAGCGGCCGTGGAAACGTCACTATATCTTGCGTGAGCACGTGACGAGAAGCTCCTTTCGTGTCGTAGCGTCAGAGCTCATGAGGAACTTTAACAGGCTTTTAAAAACATGTTGCAATTACGTTTGCAAGGTGCGCTCACGCTTACCAGTATATTTTATAGAGCCTCGAGGGCTTGGCCCTTCATTTGACCCGCACACACACAAATAATACTATCAGTGACTTAGCTCGGCTGTGCCAGGATATACGTAGCGTGAGTTATGGATGGATGAACCACGGTAGCACGGACGGACGGACGGACAGACGGGTGGACGGACGGGTGGACGGACGGATGGATGAATGGATGGACGGACGGACGGATGGATGGATGGATGGATGGATGGATGGATGGATGGATGGATGGATGGATGGATGGTCTAGCGAGTGAGGGATCTCACGCGAGTCTAGCGCCAGCGACACGTTACTCCAGAAGCTTCCAGGTCTGCTCCGGTGCACCAGCTGTGTGCTGTGTGACGTCACTGCCCCTTGCACTTGCACAAAACTGCTCACCGTAAGCCACGTGACGCTGCTCAACTTGATTGATATGTCAGGTTGAACGTCCCAAAACCACCGTATGATTATGAGAGACGCCGCAGTGGAGGATCTCCGGAAACTTCGACCACCTGGGGCTCTTTAACGTGCACCCAAATCTGAGCACACGGGCCTACAGCATTCTTGCCCTCATCGAAAATGCAGTCACGGCAGCTGGGATTCGATCCCGCGACCTGCGGGTCGGCAGCCGAGTACCTTAGCCACTAGTCCACCGCGGCGGAACATGCTGCTCAACTCTAGCCAGTGTAGCTCACGCTGCAAAAGACGACTGCAAAAAGTCTTCGTATTAGATAGCACTTCTAGAAGGCGCCGCATCTACAATGAACGGCCAAGGCTCGCTTAGCCTCCACCTTTCGGTCTTCGTCTATAGTAATAATATTGTAACACATGCCGGAAAGCTCTTGACAACACGCCGGTGCTTACGTCAGCGTAGGATGTCGTGGCAGGTCGCCAAGCGACTGGCGCACGAACTAACAAAACCTGACTGCCGTGGCCCTGCGGGAAGTTATGCTTTTTACTACTTTTTGCAGCTATTACATTCTTTTCTCTTCCTTGAGTCGCTGGTAGACTGCGTAACGGGTGTATGTCTTTACGTGGTGTGGTGATGTAATTAGATTTGCTAAGCGGTTACGAGAAAAAGAAGGTGACGTCTTAATGCAAGCTATCAGATTACGCCAAGCTATAAGAGTCATTCAGTGAGTGAGTGAGTGAGGAAGTGAGTGAGTGAGCTAATTAACATATGGCTGAAAGAGCTAGAGTGAGTCAGGGTGATTGATTGATTGACTGAGTGATTAGTTGACCAATTGACTGGGTGAGTGATTAATTGACCGCTTTATTGAGTGAGGGAGCCAATGAACAAGTGACTCAGTTAGGGAGATAGAGTGAGTCAGGGTGAATAGTTCCTTCATTGAATGAGTGAGGGATAGTGAGGGATTGAGTGAGTTATAGCCACGGGTCCTCGAACGAGCGGAAGCAGTCACCGAGAAGCACAGCCTGCAGGCAGCCTAGCCTTCCTTACTACTCGCCCCTCCGATAGATAATACTCTTATTCACTCCCTCAATCAGCCGGTTGGGCAACGAATCAGCCAACTATTGTAGGGATACTAAAAAACTAAACAATTTCTCGCGTATTAGAAAGGTATACAATTTCGCAGTCCCGAAAACGCCATTCTTACCACTACGTGACGGCAAACGAGCAAACGTGCGTAAATGAAACGCGGTTGGGGACGCCACCTTTAGATTCCCCCTATCCCCCCCCCCCCCCCACCCCACACACACACACCATGAAGTCATTAAGTTTCACGGCGTCTACCAGGTTCTACCTAGTTCCTAATCAGTGAAATTGAAGTATACGTTGTAATCGGTGGGGCCCACAGACCTGACATACGAACGTTCAGAAAATTTCATCGAGCCAATGTCACGAAAATTTAAAATCACTGACGTCACGTGCGGAGATTTTGGCGCAAAATATAAAAATGAAACTTCAACCTTGATTTTTCCTTTTGATAATAAACTATAGTGAGGGTGAAACTTACGGCATCAATAGTTCTCCGAGTATAGTTAATCGATACAAACCAAGTCATCGATGTACTTCAGTGTCACTGTAAATTAAGTAGTGAGGTGGGCACTCTGCAATCAATAAATAATACTGAGCACGCGTATTATTCGCTTAACAGCAGCTATTCACTTTGTCGCTGTGCAATGCGGAAGTTAGTTATAGTCTTAGTGAGGAGAGCGAGTGAACAGAGCTGATTTGCATAAGCTTGCAATCACTGTTTTGTTGTTGTTGTTTTTTTCTTCTTCTTTGGTGTATACTTAATTCTTTGCCGACATACGACGGGTTTGGTTAACTGAAGTTTTCCTTATCCCCTGCGCCAGTATGCAGATGCTTGTAGAGCAAACAGCTTGTTACGTCGTGGCTCGCGAGTGCCTCAGTGTTATGCGTGACGCTGAAAAGCCACCCGCTTTTTATAATAATAATAATAATAATAATAATAATAATAATAATAATAATAATAATAATAATAATAATAATAATAATAATAATAATAATAAAATCTTTATTGTCGTCTTGAGTAGTACAAAACAAATAACAGGCCTG